>NW_006921745.1:2840318-2873586 GCF_000298275.1 Orycteropus afer afer | reverse complement strand
ATTATATTTAAATATTTATATTCTCTTGCTATGTTTATCGTTTCAGAAGGGACCATTCCCTGGAGAAGGATGTCATGCTTGGTAGGGTGGAGGGTCGACAAAAGATGGGGAGGCCTTCAACAAGATGAATTGACACAGTGGCTGCAATGATGTGCTCAAGTATAGCACGGATCATGGAGGTGGCACGGGATCGGGCAGTGTTGCTTTCTGCTGTGCATGGGGTCGCTATGAGTTGGAAATGACTCGATGGCACCTAACAACAACAACAACATGTTTATCGTAAATGACTTCTCTGAGTCATTGAGGTCATCACATATTTTATTTTTGTTTGGAAAAATGTATATTTTTTCATTTCTTTGAATAGAAAGAAAGAATATTATCCAGGGATCATTTTTCTTTCTAATTATTCTTCCAAAACATAATCTTTATTTACATTGAACTAAAAAACAGATATTAATTCTGGAACAGAGAAAATACAATCTATTATCTATGTCCCATGTTTTTAATCTATGGTCCCTCTTTGGTATCCATCAACTCTTCTCATATAATAGGAAACATGAATCATGCAACTTTGTCTCCGGTACTCAAGTGCTAGTGGTTGTTTACTTTTTTATTGAGAAGTGGAGTGTTAATTTTAAGAAAAATATCCTCCATTATCTAAATGTCCATGTCTTGCCAGGACTGTCTTCACAGAGCCCATACTTAGAATGCTTGGATTAATGCTTTCCTGTGCTAATGTTGCAGGTCCAGGGACCACAATTGGAGAATCACTCTTTCATGTTAACACTCTGTAGTAGGTATTACTTCCATTTTATAGGTAAGGAAAGTAAGGCTTGGAAAAGCTAAGTAACTAGAGCTAGAATGGCTGTTCAGAATTGTCCTCAATTGGGTCAAAATGGCCAGATCCTTATACCCCCACAGCAATGAGTTATTGACTGTGGGCCATTCCCAAAAAAGGGGAAAGTTACCTTAGCAAAGGTGGCTCCCTGCAATTGAGGTCATTCTTGGAGAGGCTGGCAGCAGTGGGGTTAGTGTGTGCCCTTAGCACTCCCAGCATTGTTGTATAGGTAGTAAATGGCATGGCTGTCATTCAAGCCAAAGGCTGGAATTTGAGTCTAGATTTATTTGTCTTCAGGTTCTTATTTCCCTTTCTTCTAAAAGTTTTATACTTTTTAAAGTTACAGTGAAGGTTATGATCCATTTCAAATTTATTTTTGTATGTGGTATCATGTTAAGATCAAGACTGTTTGCATATAGACCTATAATTGCTCCATTGTATTTGCTGAAAAGATTATCCTTTCCTCACTGAATGGCCTATATTTTTGACAAAAACTCAAGTGCCTATGAGTAAATCTACTTCTGGACCCTCTATTCTGTTTCATTGATCTATATTCTATTCTAATGATCTATATATCTGTCTTGACACCAATAGTACATTATCTTCATTACCATGGGTTTATATTAAGTCTTTGAATCATGGAGCATAATTCCTCCAAATTTGCTTTTTCTGTAAAATTGTTTTGGCTATTTCTATGATTTTCATACAAATTTTAGAAACATCACATAAATTTCTACAAGAAAATTAGTAAGGATTTCCACTGGAACAGCACTGAATATATGGATCAACTTTCACAGTATTTACATCTTAGCAATATAGAAACTTCAAATCCATGGTATATTTATCCATTTATTTAGGTCTTTAATTTCTCTCAGCAATGTTTTGAGGTTTCCTGTGAATCAACTTTCATGTATTATGTTAAATTTATTCCTAAATAATTAATATATTTGATGCTACCATAAATGGTACTTTTAAATTTCATTTTCCAAATGTCTATTGTTAATATGGAAATATAATTGATTTTTGTATGTTGACCTTATATCCTGAGACCTTTATCAATTCAATTGTTACTTCTAGCAGCTTTTTTTATAGAATCATTGATCATGTTATCATTGATCATGTTATCTGCAAAAAAACTAGCATTTTACTTATTCTTTTCCACTTTGCCTTTTATTATTTCTTGCTTTGTTGCACCAGCCAGGACTTGTAAAATGGTAAACAGAAATAGTGAAAGTGGACATTTTTGCCTTCTTTCCAGTTTTAGGGAAAAAAGCATTTGTCCTTCATCCTTAAGTATGATGCTAACCAAAAGTTCATGTGGCTGAGGAAGGGCCCTTCTAGATACTAGTCTGAGAGAGTTTTTATCACGTATTCAATTTTGTCAAATACCCTTCTTTCACCCATAGTTAGATTGATAATATGTGAATTCTATTGATCAATTTTAAAATTTTAATCACTTAAACTCACAGAATGTTTTCCATGTGATCATGATTTATTAATATCATTATATATTGCTATATTTGTTTTATTTATTTACTTAATGGTGTTTTAGGTGTAAATTTACAGAGCAGAGTTTGTTTTACGTTCAACATTTTGTGTACATTTAGTTTCACTCCCCATTTACCATGCCCAACCGTAACCCAGTCTCCTCCCCTCCCTGCCTAGTAACCCAGCCCCCATGCCCCTCATAGTTATGCATTCCTGTGTGTCCTGCATTTCCTCTGTGGGAATGTTGCCCCTCTGGTGCCCCATGGTCAATTGCTTCAAGGGATGCATTTCCATAGAATATGTGGGTGTGTCATCCTGGGTTGAGTGGTTTGTGTGTACATCTTATTTATTACTGGTCTGAGAGCCAGCCCCTGGGAGTGAGTTTTATTCCAGGCCCAAAATGTATCCCAGAGCTACAGTATTGGGGGTCTCACCAGACACCATCAGACCAGTAATTCTGGTCATTATTATGTTTTTGGATTTTGTGTCATGTTTTTCCTCCCACTGTATCCTGGATCTCTAGTTTTGATCCTTTCCTGAGTGGTTGGCATTGGTAGCTGGGCACCATCTATTCTTCTCATCTCAAGGTCCATGATGTCCTAGGGCTGATTGCTTCCAAATGCCCTTGGTTTTTTGCACCCTTCTTTGCTTCCCACGATAGAAGACCATTAACTGCATCTAAGATGGCTGCTCAAAAGCTTTTAAGACCCCAGTCGCTACTCACCAATGTAGGATGAAGAACAAGATTTTATGTATTTTGTTGTGCCAATTGAGTCTGGTGTCCCCCAGTACTGTGGTCCTGAGTCAGTAGATCCATTGGATCTCTCTCCCACAGCGTCTGGCTGTCTGGGAGGTATTACTCTATGTCTGTCTTTTGTTGTTTCTGTAAGGATTGTGGGTTTGCATCACTGGTATCTGTGCAAAATTAGCCTTAGCTGAATCTATCTTTGGTCTAGAGTATAGTTCACTGACCCCCATCTGATCTTCTCAGATGTTTATGTGTTTATCAGTAGCCTGGTGTTTAATGTTAATGATAATGCAGTATTGTGGATATACTGTTTGGTATTAGTGTCTGTCTATAATAATATAATATTATTAAATGACTCAATGGGACTTAACAACAACAACAACAACAACAACATATTTGATATGCTACAATTTTATATAGAATTTGTATATCTATATTCATAAAAATATTGATATATAGTTTTATTTTGTTATAACATATTGCATCAGCTTTGGAAATTATTAATAATGATGCATAGCAATCATGTAAATTATAAAACTGATATCTATGTTTATATGGAAATGATGAAAGTGATTAGCAAATACCAATTACAAAGTACGTGAGAATTTAGATCATATATTAACTTTCCAACATTATTTATATAAAGTCATAAAATACATTAAACATAATTACTAAATAAAAATTCCTTCTAAGTTATTCACAAGTTCATTGCTATTACCATGAATTTTTTATTTCTAATATGCTTGATGGAGACAGCTTCATAGCAATAAATATTATAAAGTGAATTCTCTCCTTTTACAGCATGGAGATAATCTGAAAATCCTTACTCATGAGATGAATTTCTGTCAATCTCTTTATAAATGAAAAAAGAAGCTAATGCTGATCAGACTCTAGTTAAATATAACTGAAAATATTAGAATCCTATAATATTCAGAGAAGTATGGATAAACTGCTGCTTCTGCAACTTCCTGTTTCCCTTTGTGAGATAATAAGATCAAAGTGGTTAGGGAAAAATATAATAATCTCTTTAGCAATTCCCAAACTGTGTTGTAAGTCCATTTTCAAAGTGTTAGAGTCAGAAAAGTAAGGTTCACATTAGTATGTAAGATTCTGTAAGGAAGTAGACCATGGTTTGATATAAAACAGACTGCCAAGTATTATTGAAGGACAGGATCATAAGTAAGCTTTAAACATCTTAAGCATCAGTTTCCCCAGGAAGCAGACATCAAGACCAACACTTGCATGCATACGTTTATTAAGGAGTATTTTGGGGATCAAATTGATTAAAAGGAGAGGGGTAAAACAGATTTGGAGAGAAGTTGAACTGTGATGCAGGTCTAGTGTATGACAATCATGTCTGTCTATCTGCATTGTACACGCAGACAGGTTATGCCTCAAACTTCTAGACATCCCTAAGATTGCTGGAAATAGAGCACAACACATCACTAGAATCAACCATTCCATGGGTGCAACGTTCATCTGTTAATCAAGCCAGACACAGGAGACACTTATACAGTATTGATAAAGCGAAGCATTATTATTATAGAAAACAAATAGTAAACAATAACAACAGATTCTCAAAGAGGAAATGCTTAGCCTTCCTGAAATCATCCATGTCCATTCTTATGTTGCTAAACAGGCACACCATGGTTCAGATCACATGCAGTCTTCACATCACTGTTGCCTCCAGCTACTTAGGACCATGTAGTTCTTTCTTTTGCCACCACACTACCTAGGTCTATGCTCCCCAAGACCTTGTGTGACTTCCACCATGCAACCCGGGTGGAGGAAAGGTATGTTGTATGATGTACACTCAGGCCTCTGCTCTGCACAGGCAAATGTTACAGCTCTTTAGTAGCAGGCAAACCTCCTGCACAGAGGTGCTGTACCAGTAACCTCCTGCATGGAAGCACCCAACAATCTCTCTCTGTGGGCTAACCAGTTTACCATGTCTCCAATTTTAGTGTTAAAGCTCTTGCTTTGAGTCTAGGAGTTTCTCAGTGCAGGGATCTCAAGTCCAGAGGATATGCTGTGCTCCAGACTCCTTTTGTGAGTAATGAGGTTCCCGCAAACTTCTGTGGGATTGGCCATGATATAAGTTTAGCAGGATGGCAAGACTGACCAATCCCCTAGCTGGACTTCAAGGAGATAAGCCTACTGGGTGGCTTTTCAAGCCAATATTTATATAGTGAATCAGCCAATCCCTTGCAAGACTATAGCCCAGCCAATCATTTTGTGTGAGTTATGAGACCATGACTAGAAAGGTCATATAAAAGAAATTTATTGCTCTGCAGACAGCCTTGGCTGACCCCAAAGGGAACTCTGGAGCTACAATGGACCTTCAGAGTTGCCCTGGATGAGCCAAAATAGTCAGGCTTTTATACTCCCACAGTAATCAGTCCTTGACTGTGAGCTTTCCTCTGAAGAGGAGGTTACTAGGTCAAAGTAGCTTCCTCCAGCTGAGGTCAAGGGCCTGACAGCTGTGGAGTGTCTGCCCACATCACTACCAGCAGTTGGAACTGTAAGCTCCCATGGAAGAGAAATCCCAGTGGCACATCATAGTATCTCCATACTGGGAAAGTATTTAGAGATTTAAAAAAGAAAGAAGGAAATATCTTAAAACATGCCAGAAACTTCAGGTAGATATGTGCATATCAAGGACTACATAACCTATTTTTCTTCATTCAGATCTCTATACAATTATCACTCCTTTAGGGCTTTCCCTGACCACTCTAACTAAAATAGCACCCTATTGCTATGTTTCATTTTTTTCATGGTGTTCATCACTCCCCAACTCCTCAGAAGAAAGACTGGCCGATCTACTTTCATAGAAATATCACCTTGGAAACCCAAGGAGGGGTCGTTATGAGTCAGAACTGACTCAATGGCAGAGAGTTTTTTTTTTTTTTCCTTCAGGGGGTTGTTTTGTTTTATCACTCTTTGACATGGTTAATATTCATTGATTTCTTTATTGGGTATTGTTCGTCACTCTCACTAAAATATAAGTTATAGAAAGGGGCAGGCAACTTTATCTTTTTTACAACTCTAACTCCAGAGTCCATAACAATGCTTGAATATATAAGTCTCTTAAAAAATATTTGTTGAATGACTAAATACACATATACATTTTTAAAGTGATTACTGTCTATAGTTAGTAGGTGCAATCGAGTTAGCTCCGACTCATAGTGGTCCTATGTATGACAGAACAAAACACTGCCCAATCCTGTGCCAGCCTCATGATCCCTACTACACCTGAGCCCATCATTGCAACCACTGTGTCAATCCATCTCACTGAGGGCTTTCCCCTTTTTCGCTGACCCTCCACTTTACCAAGCATGATATCCTTCTCCAGGGAATGGTCCCTTCTGAAAACATGACTGAAGTGGTTAAGTTTGTGTGTCAACTTGACTGGGCCTAGGTCAGTGGCTGGGCAGCTGATGGTAGGTGGTAGTTATTCCCCATGATGAGACTAGCAAACAACTCCATGGTGGAATCTACCACAAGCAGCTGAGTAGCTGCCTTTCGGTATGTGGTCTGCTTCCCATATATAAGCAGCAGCTTTGGGAACAGTCTCCAGTTTATGGCATGCATGGACCCTGCATGTAGCTGTGCCTTTGTTCAGCAGCCTGCCACACTCTGCTGACCTTGGGACTTTCAGTGGACTTGAACAAATGGCCTGCCATGTGGTTTGGTAACATCAGGACTGTGCGATTTTATTTATCAACCTTGGGACTGTTAGACTCAGCAGCCAGTAGCTGCCTGAGTGAAGAGATGCCTCTAGCTTCAGTGGGCCAGGAACAAGAGGCAGAGCTGAAGCTCAAGGTCGAGGGGTTTTCACACAGCCCCTAGGGCCTGGCACTTTGAACTTGGACTTAAGGCCTCCAAACTGTGATAGAATAAACTCCTGTTTGTCCGAGCCATCCCATTTGTGGTATATTCCTGTCAGAGTGGCACTAGGTAACCAGAACAATGATCAAAGTAGATCAGACAAAGTCTGGCCATTCTCGCTTCCAAGGAGCATTCTGGCTGCACTTCTTCCAGGAAAGATTTATTCATTCTTCTGGCAGTCCATGGTACTGTCAGTATCCTTCACCAACACCACAACTCAAAAGCATCAACTCTTCAGTCTTCTTTATTCACTGTCCAGCTCTCACATGCACATGAGGTGACTGAAAACACCATGGCTTGGGTTGGGTGCACCTTAGTCTTCAAAGAGACATCTTTACTCTGTCTACAGTAGGAAATAATAATTAACATATTCACAAATAATCACATTTTAGCTAATATTTGCATTGGGAGTGATAATAATTTGTCATCATTGCTAACTCAGTAACTATGTTGTTGTTGTTAGGTGCCATCAAGTCATCTCTGACTCATAGTGACCTTTTGTACAACAGAACACAACACTGGCAGGCCTGGTGCCAGCCTCATAACCCCTGCTATACCTGTGCCCATTGCTGCATCCACTGTGTCAATCCACTTCACCGAGGGCCTACCCCTTTTTCATTGACCCTCCACTTTACCAAGCATGATATCCTTCTCCAGAGAATGGTCCCTTCTAACAAAATGACCAAAGTAGGTGAGACAAAGTCTGTTCATTTTCACTTGCAAGGAACATTCTGGCTGCACTTCTTCCATAGAAGATCCATTAGTTCTTTTAGCAGTCCAACGTACTCTCAGTATTCTTTGCCAACACCACAACTCAAAACATCAACTCTTGTTTAGTCTTCCCAATTCATCGTCCAGCTCTCACTATCCATATTGTTGTTGTTGTTGTTTGCCGTCGAGTCCCCCGACTCATATTACGTGACTGAAAATACCATGGCCTGAGTTAGATGCATGTTAGTCTTCAAGGAGACATCTTTGCTCTTTAGCACTTTAAATAAAGAGGTCTTTTGCAGCAGATTTTTCCAATGCAATACATTTTCTGATATTGCTGCTTCCATTGGTGTTGATTATAGAACCAAGTAATACGAAGTCTTTGGCAACTTTAATCTTTTCTCCATTTATCATGATGCTGCTTATTTGTCCAGTTGTGACAATTTTTGTTTTCTTTATATTGAGGTGTAATCCATACTGTAGACTATAGTCCTCAATCTTCATCAGTAAGCGCCTCAAATCATCCTCACTTTCAGCAAGCAAAGTTGTGTCGTCTGCATATCACAGGTTGTTAATAAGTCTTCCTCTAATCCTGATGCTACATTGATCTTCATATAGTCCAGCTTCTCAGATTATTTGCTCAGTATATGGGTTGAATAAGTATAGTGAAAGGATTCGGCCCTGACACACTCCCTTCCTGATTTTAAACCATGCAGTATCCCCTTGTTCTGTTTGAACAATAGCCTCCCGGTCTATGTACAGGTTCCTCAATAGTACAACTAAGTGTTCTGGAATTCCCATTCTTCTCAATATTACCCATAATTTGTTATGATCCACCCAACTGAATGATTTTGCATAGTCAACAAAACACAACTATTATCTTTCTGGTATTCTTTGCTTTCAGCCAATATCCACCTGACATCAGCTATGATACTCCTCATTCCACATCCTCTTCTGAATCTAGCTTGTATTTCTTGAAGCTCTTTGTCAATATACCAGTGAAACCATTTTTGAATTATCTTCCGTAAGATTTTACTCGTGTGTGATATTAATGATATTTTTCGATAACTTCCACATTCTGTGGGATCACCTTTCTTTGGAATGGATACAAATATGGATCTCTTCCAGTCAGTTGGCCAGGTAGCTGCCTTCCAAATCTCTTGGCATAGCCAAGGTAGTCTACTTCTCAAAAAATTGGCCAAACATAGGTATACAGGTGGATAGATATGTGGACAGGCCAAATTATTAGGTATGTCTATGCAGTAGGAAGTATACCCAAGACCATGTACAGGGCTGGCAGACAATGGTTCTACAAGTGTATTTGTATGTTCTGTAAGAATTCCCAGGGGTATAGTAGAGCTGACAAGGGACAAGGTTGTAGTCACTTTTTGGTCACAGCCAGCTACCCAGAGGGACTGAGTAGTTGAACCTGGGGGCCCGGGACCATAGTCGCAGGGGACATAAAGCTCAATTGGCATAACATACTACACAAAACATTGTTCCACCTCCTACTTTGGCGTGTAGCGACTGGGACCTTAAAAGCTTGCAAGTAGCCATCTAGATGCAACAATGGGTCTCTCCTCATCCAGAGCAAAGAAGAATGAAGAAAACAAAAGATTCATGGAAACAATTAGTCCTCACAACTGGTGCTATGCAATCTGCAGCCTGTACTCCTATGAGACCAGAAGAACTAGATGGTGCCTGGCTACCACTGTCAACGATTCGGAGGGGGATCTATGTAGGAGATCCTGGATAGAGAGGGAGAACAATGTGCAATAAAACTCAAAATCATTTGGAAAACAAAAGGGGGGGACCAGGTTTGCTGTTCTGATAGAGCCTGGT
This sequence comes from Orycteropus afer afer, assembly GCF_000298275.1. NCBI lineage: Eukaryota > Metazoa > Chordata > Mammalia > Tubulidentata > Orycteropodidae > Orycteropus > Orycteropus afer. The sequence continues at coordinate 2,864,071 of NW_006921745.1, read as the reverse complement.
GGAACCGAGCTATGGTCCCTAGCTGCCCTTCAGGTCTGGAATTGAACCCACACCTGTGGCTTCCAGCCAAACAAAAGACAGGCATATGAGTTGAACATTTACCTGAGGTAGATATACTCCTTGGAGAGAACAATCATGGGAGAAAGAAGGGCTGTTTATGCACAGGGAGACAGTTCAAGGGGCAGGAGTGTGTGGAGGGATGGACACAGGGAAGTAGTAACTATTAGGAAGAAGTGGGAGGGGAGCTGTTGCATTGGGGTAAATTGTATTCAATGTCATGAGACAATGTGTGTGTGAACTGCTGTATGGAAAGTGAATTTTCTCTGTAAACTTTCACACAAATCACAATTAAAAAAAAAAAAAAAGGCCAGTGATAACCTAAGACATATTCAGTAAAACATATTTTGGGCAGTGAAACACAGTCTGATATATTACTGGAAAACTTTATGAATAGACCTGAAACACTGTCTGATATAGTGCTGGAAGATGAGCCCCTCAAGTAAGAAGTCATTCAAAATATGACTAGGGAAGAGCTGGCTCCTCAGAGTTGAGCCAACCTTAATGATATGGATAGAGTAAAGCTTTCAGGACTTCTTTGCTAATGTGACATGTCTCAAGATGAGAAGAAACAGCTGCAAATATCCATCAATAATCAGAACATGGAATATATGAAGTATGAATCTAGAAAAACCTAAAGTTGTCAAAAATGAAATAGAACGCATAAAGATTGATCAGTAACTATTCTGTAGTTGAATTGGGTATCAAAAGTTGTAATTTAGCCTAGGTTCCCAATGAGAAATGTAAAGTATACAAGAAATAATTTTAAGGTAGATCCTCTTAATTAAAAGTAACAAATGTGTTACAATGAAAGTAAAATATAAATAGAGCCCTAAGTAATTCATGAGTGTTTGTTATCCTCTACAAAGTTCATTAACCATCTTTTGGAATTTATCTGTTAATTGTGTTGCTTTTTATTTATATGCTTAAGAAACAGAGGGTCTTATAAAAGGTACTGACTCTTAACAGAAGGTAATCCAAAGGTCTAAAAATTTACATATACAATCTCATATATATCCCACTTAAACAAATATATTTCAATATTTACTTAAAATTTAAAGGTAGTCATTATTAGTCACAGAACTTAAGATACATGGTTATCTAGAGAAGAAAAACCAGCAAAACTTATATACAGAGAGAGAGAGAGAAAGAGAAATTTATCTTAGGAAAATTGCTCACACACTTATAGAAGAGGGCAAATCCTAAGTTCTTGGATCAAATGTCAAGCTGGAGGCTTTTCCCGACTCACACAGCTGCAGGGACTGACGAACTCAAGGTTGGCAGGCAGTATACTAGCTGCTGACTCCAAAGAATGATGAATCCAAGATCTCCAGGCCAAATGGTGGATTGTTCGCTCACGGACAGTTGTGGGCAGCACAACAGAATCCCGATCCCCAGAAGAGTGTCTCTTTTCCCAGGATGTCCATAAATATACTGGAAGCAGGTCACACCCCTAGGGAAACTCCCTTTCAACAGATTGGCTGCTCAAAACATACACATCTGATCCCATCATTGGAACAACCCACATCACAATTGGTTAAACCACACAGAATTGTGCTCCAGCCAAGTTGACACACAGCTCCAACTATCACATACTACAATGGCTTCAAATGCTAGCAACAAATAATTTTTGGATTAAAGGCCTCTTGGGAGTCTACATGCCTGTGCCTCTTTTCCTTTAGTGTGAATAATCAAAAGTTACCTGGACTGCAAATGGAACACTGAAATTGATATATTCTGATTATTCCATCCAAATTATTTTGAGAGACAGAAATGTTGCAAACCATTATACTATTTCTTGCCAAGTTATATTTAAGTGATTCCTCACAAGTCAATGTCATTATAGCCTACATGAAAATGCATAAAAACTAAGCTTGACTTGGATAAATTTAGAGGAGCATTTGTTATTTAATTGATTGGTTGATCTACAAAGTATGTATGTTTCAAAAATAAATAAATAAATGAAAAAAGTTATTTGATAAATATTTCCACTTACATTTTAAAAGCCAAACATATACTTCTGAAAAAAAATTCCTCATGCTCTACCCAAATGAGTAGTAAACATTTTAAGGAAGTCATAAATATTATCCAATATGGAAACATTAAACTGCCACAATTTTTTCAAAATTTCTGTAGTTAAAGATCGTGAAGGTAAAATTCTAATTAAAAGTAGTCCCTGAAAGGAAATTCACCTCTAAAGAGACTCAAGTTTTCTTAAGAGTTCATAAAATTTTAAGTTTTCATATTATATTTCAAATACAAAAAATTAATCCCAATTATTTTCCATTTAAATAGAATGTCTCTATCTAGGAGTCTATAGTGGCACAGTGGTTAAGCACTCAGTTGCTAACCAAATGGTTGAGGGTTTGAACCAACCATCCACTCTACAAGGAGAAAGATGCGGCAATCTCCTTCTGTAAATATTCCAAACAAAAATACCAAACTCACTGCTGTCGAGTTGGATAGGACTCATAGCAACCCCCTCCTTCGATTTCCGAGGTGGTATCACTACAGAAGTTCTGGTAGCATAGTGCCTAAGGCACTTGACTGCTAACCAGAAGGCTGGCAGTTCAAACCCACCAGCCACTCCTTGGAAGGAAGGTTGGGCAATCTACTTCCGTAGTGATACTGTCTCGGCAACCCAAGGAGGGGTCGCTATGAGTCAGGTCAGACTCAACAGCACATAACAACAACATCACTACGGACGTAGATTGCCCAACCTTCCTTCTGAGGAGTGGCTGGTGGGTTTGAACCACCAGTCTTCTGGTTAGCAGTCACATGCCTTAGGCACTACACTACCAGAGCTCCCTCTGTAAAGACTATAGCCTCGGAAATCCTATGTGACAGTTCTACTCTATCCTATAGGCTTACCCTTACAAACAACTCAATGCTAATGCAGAATGAGTTTGGGGTGGTGAAAACAGTTAAGTACTTGAACACTAATTGAAATGTTGGTGGTTCAAACCCACCTAGAGGCACCTCAGAAGAAAGACATGGCAATCTGCTTACAAAAGGCATTAAAAATTATGTGGAGTGCAGTTCTGCTCTGAAACACATGGGGTCACCATGAGTCAAACTGATTCAATGACAACTGGTTTGATTTTTTTTTTTTTTTAATTTAGCTCCAAAGAAAAAGGAGATTTTAAACCCCTTTTGACAGCCATAAGATACTATCGACAAACCTTGCTTATGGGTTAACTATAAACAACTAAAATAGTACTACTTCACTTCAGCCCAATAAAACAATAGGAATATATCAGTTGTCTTAGGCTGGGTTCTCTAGAGAAATGAAAACAATGAAGCTTATACATATATAATTAGAGAGAGAGAGAGAAATTTATCTTGATGAAATGGGTCATGCAGTTGTAGAATCTGGTAAGTCCCAAGACACCAGGTCATATGTTAAGCTGGAGGCTTCTCCTGACTTATGCAGCTGCAGAGATTCATGAATCCAAGATTAGCAGATAAAATAGTAGGTTATTGGCTCACAGAGACTATGAAGGCAACAATCCCAAAACCAGCAGGCAATATGGAAGGCCACTGGCTCAAGTCCAGGAACAAGACATGATGATAAGCAAGATGCAGGATCTAAATCCAGAAGAAAGCCAAAGACCTTTCCCAAAGCTTTTCTATACATACTGGAAGCACACCACACCCCAAAGGAAACTCCCCTTCAACTGACTGACTACTTGTAGTAGTTGTCATCAAGCAAGTAACAACATCATATCAGCTGTCATGGAAGATAACTACATCATAACTATTAAACCACTTAGAATTATGACCCAGCCAAATTGACACACAACCTTAACTATCACACCACTTTAATGACTTTTGCTATACTAAATGTAGATATTTACCTGGTTTAAGGAAAACAATTTAAATATACTTTTGTTTCCAATTCCTCTTGCCTTTTACATTTTTTATTGATTGTGTCAGACTGGGTTCCCTAGAGAAACAAAAACCAGCAAAGCTCATATGCATATAAAGAGGGAAAGAAATTTATCTTAGGAAAATGGTTCACAAATGTATAGAAGCCAGCAAGTCCAAAGTCCCTGGAGCAAATGTCAGGCTGGAGGCTGTTCCTAGCTTCTGCAACTGCAGGGGCCGAGAAGCTCAAGGCTGGAAGGCAGTACACCGGCTGTTGACTCCAACGAATGACGAATCCAAGATCTCCAGGCTGAACAGTGGACTGCTCACTCACGGACAGTTGTAGGCAGCACAACAGAATCCCGATCCACAGAAGAATGTCTCTCTTCCCAGGATGTCCCTGGATATCCTGGAAGCAGGCCACACACCTAGGGAAACTCTCCTTGAACAGACTGGCCACTCAGAACACAGTCATCATGGGAACAACCACACAGAACTGGGGTCCAGCCAACTTGACACACAGCTCCAACTATCACATTGATTTTTTCCTCTCTTAATAAGAACCAGCCCTAAAAAAACAACAACAACAACAAAAAAAAAAAAACTACTTTTGGATGTCTTGAGTGAACTGGTTTAATTGAGTTCACACAATAAATTACTTCTAGATAAAATGATATTGTCTTCTTAGGTTGCAATACACTAGTTCCTTTACTTCAGGTTTATAAAATCCTGACATCTTGAGTAAAAAAAAAGGGGGGTCTATCAAGGCACTGCTAAAATTTAAAATTTAGCTGCAAAAATATGAGACTAAAGCAGGATGCTGAATATTCCAGAAGGTCTAAATAGTTTCTAGAGGCTATTTTAATTAAATTCAATCTAATTCACTCTAATCCAACAAAATCCAATAAAATGGTTGTTGCCTTTGAGCAGCTTCAGAGATTCAAGGAAAACTGAAACATGATCTTTGTGCTATTTGGCTACTAGTTGAAAAACATAAGTTGTTAAAAAAATAAAAAGCTATGTAGGAGCTCTGGTAGCATAGTGGCTAAGACACTTGCCTGCTAACCAGACGGCTGGCGGTTCAAACCCACCAGCCACTCCTCGGAAGGAAGGTTGGGCAATCCTATTTCCGTAGTGATACTGCCTCGGAAACCCAAGGAGGGGTCGCTATGAGTCGGGGCCGACTCGACGGCACATAACAACAACAACAAAGTAGTATGTTCTTCAAACTATAGAAAATAGACCAAATCATTACCTAATGCATCATTAAGTGATGAAGTATGTTATAAACACTATGTTCAGTATGATACTATTTGATGAAATTCTACATGCATGTATATGATGTCTGTGTGAATACATATGTATTACACATTGGAACAATCATAGGACACGCACATACCAAAATGGTAGCAGTTGCTCTTTCTAAGGGGTATAATTAAAGTAATTTTAACTTTCTTCCATCTGCTTATCCTCAGTAAACATACACTATTTTTGCATTGGATAAAATGATCAAACATTTGTTGTTTTTGTTGTTGTTCGGTGCCATTGAGTGAGCTCCAACTCATAGTGACCCTATGTATGACAGAATGAAACACTGCCCAGTCCGGTGTCATCTTCACAGTCTTTGCTATGCTTGAGCCCATCACTGTAGCCACTGTGTCACTGCATCTTCTTGAGGTTCTTCCCCTTTTTTGCGGACTCTCTACTTTACCAAGCAGGGAATGGTCTCTTCTGACAACATGACCAAAGTAGCTAAGATGAGTTCTGGCCATTCTCACTTGCAAGGAGCATTCTGGCTGCCTTTCATCCAGGACAGATTTGTCCATTCTTCTGGCAGTCCATGGTATTTGCAGTATTCTTCGCCAACACCACAATTCAAAGGCATGAACTCTTCTTAGGTCTTCCTTATTCATTGTCCAGCTCTTCACATGCTTTCATGAGTTGATTGAAAATACCATGGCTTAGGTTAGGTGCACCCTAGTTTTCAAAGTGATATCTTTGCTTAAGAATTAAAGACACTTTAAGACACGTTAAAGAGGTCTTTTGTAGCAGATTTGCCAACATCTGATTTCTTGACTACTGCTTCTATGGGTTTTGATTGTGGATTCAAGTAAAATGAAATCCCTGACAACTTCAACTTTTTCTCCATTTATCTTGATGTTGTTCATTGGTCTAGTTGTGAAGATTTCCATTTTCTTTATGTTGAGATGTAATCCATGCTGAAGACTACAATCTTTTTATTCTTCAATAAGTGCTTCAAGTCATCTTCACTTTCATTATGATTTTTAAATATCCATAGCCATTTGTTCCTTTTAATCTTCTTGGGTAAATGTGCATAATTCCAAGCTTAGGCAATCTTTCTTTAATTAATAATTCTACTTTAGTATTTTACACTCAATTTTTTGAGGTGTCATTATTATTTTTTTTAATTGTAGTGAAATTCACATAATATAAAATCCATCCTTTTAAAGTCTACAGTTTGGCAAACAGGAACATACCCTAGAACAAGGATAGATTTGGCTGAAGGTAATCTTACATATGCACTGGTGCTTGCTACAAAATTAGCCACACAAATTCCAGAAGCAACAGAAGACAGAGTTGGAGTAACCTCTCAGAGACACCCAAACACCTTGAGAGAGAGAATCACCAAGCCTGCCAACTCGGGACCACAGTCTTGGGGGACCTCATACTCAATTGGCACAAAATACTACATAAAAATCTTGTTCTACAGCCTACTTTGGTGAGTAGCAACTGGGGTCCTAAAAGCTTTCAAGTTGCCATGTAAGATGTAACTATTGGTCTCCTCTCATCTGAATCAAAGAAGAGTGAAGAAAATCAAAGGCATCTGGAAACAATTAGTCCAAGGATGAGAGGGACCATCAGGGCCTCAGCCTTCATAGCCAAAGACCAGAACTAGATGGTCCAGGCTACCAATGCCAACCACTTGGAAAGGGATCAAAACTGAAGATCCTGGATACAGTGGAAGAAAAAATGTGGAACAAAATTCAAAAACACAAAAATGACCCAAATTACTTGTCAGATAGAGTCTGGTGGAACCCCAGAGACTATGCTCCCAGGTTACCCTTCAGGCCTAGAACTGGACTCTCAGCCCAACAGTAGAAAGACCTACATGCAGAACACCTACCCTAGGATGATGCACTCACCTACTCTAGGGTACTACACCCCTTAGAGCAAGTGGCCATGGGGCACCAGAGAGGCAACATAGAGGGAAAGCTGGACAGACAAGAGTGCATAGTTAAGAAGGGCACAGGGAGGGGGTAGTCACAAGGATAGGAAAGAAGGAAAAATAAATAAATAAAGTCTACAATTGAGTGGCATTTTAGTACATTCATAATGTTGATCAACCACTACCTCCCATTTTCATCATGAAAAAGGAATGTCATGCCTGTTAAGCAGTCACTTCCCATTCTTCCATCCCCACAAACCCTGATAACCACCAATCTGCTTTCTGTCTCTACAGATTTACCTATTCTGGATATTTTAATTAAATGGAACATACAGTATGTGACCTTTTATGTCTGACTTCTTTCATTGGGCATAATTTTTAAGAGCTTCATCTACATTCTAACATGTTACCAGTACTTCATTCTTTTTTATTGTTGAGTAATATCCCATTGACCCACCAGCCACTTCTAGGAAGGAAGGCTGGGCAATCTACTTCTGCAGTGATACTGCCTCGGCAACCCAAGGAGGAGTCACTATGAGTCGGGTCTGACTCAATGGCACTTAACAACAACAACAACATTTCATTGTGTAGATACAGCATATTTTACTTATCCATTCACCTGTTGATAAATATTTGAGTTGTTTCTGCATTTTAGCCTCCGCAAATGGTGGGCTAGAAACATTCATGCACAAGTTTCTGAGTGGACACTATGTGTTCATTTCTCTTATATTCAGTAGTAGGATTGCTAGGGCATCTGGTAATACTATGATTAACTATTTGAGGAATCACCAAACTGCTTTCCAAAGTGTCTGCACCATTTTACACTCTCATCAGCAAAGTACAAAGATTACTATTTCTCTACATCCTCATCACCACTTGTTTTATCTTTTTTCATTATAGTCATCCCACTGTTTGTGGTATGGTATCTCATTGTGGTTGGTTATGTTTTCATCATGACTACACACATCTAACATTTTAGTTTTAGGTATCACCCAAGAAGTTTCTAACAATTATACCAAGTTATGTGATGGTATTTTTAAATACAAGAACATATCCACTGGGAACAAAGGTAAGAGTAGGGTTATTTTAATTTGCCAATTTAGCTAATGGTGAAATCTAGGACACAGAAGGTAAAAGGGAAGGTAGCACATTACCCCATTAAGTCCCTAATGGACTTCTGGTGTTAATGGATAACTAATTGAACAAGAAGTAATTTATATGATATATTCTTTCTAAAGACAGAGTGAGATAAAATAATTAAGTTTTAACTCAATTAAACACACCCCCAACAAAAAAAGAATGAAAATTACCAATACATTATCTCTAAGACATATTCAGTAAAACATTTTATCTGGATCATATTTCCTCTAGAAGGCTTTTTATGCATGCAATAAGAATCAGATGCAATTTATACTCAATATATCCAAAGAATGGAAACAAATCATCCTTTAAAGCTTCTTGTTTGCTTTTGGAAAAAAAAAAAATGCAATTGGCGCTATCATGTACTTTTTATTCTTTTAAATAATTAAATATGCATAAGAGAAACTAGAAACAAAGAGTTAACAAAGAAGCCAGTCTGAAAAGACTACAGACTGTATAATTCCAATTAAATGACATTCTGGTAAAGGCAAAGCTACATAGGCAGCAAAAAGATCACTGGCTGCCAAGAGTTCAAGGGGAGGCAGGTAAGGGATGAACAGGTGAAGCACAAGGCATTTTTAGGTCACTCAAATTATTCTGTATGATACTGTAATGGTATATACCTGTATTTGTCAAAGCACACAGGACTGAAGAGAAGGGCAATGTACCAAATGTGAGTGATCATTATAGTGGCATTGAGGAAGAGAAATACATAGAGAGGTACATGGGAGGTACAGACAACAAATATAAACCCTTTTGAACATATAGTACAGCGTTGTCAGTGAAGGCAAACATGGGTATATTGGTAGATTGATGGAGGGATAGGCTGAACTAGTAGGTATCTCTATGAAGCGGGGAGTATACCCAAGAACATGTATAGAGTTGGCAGACAACAGTCCTATAAGTTTATGTGTATGATCTGAATTCTCAGGTGTATAATAGAACTGACAAGGGGCAAGGTTGTAGTCACTGCTTGGTCACAGACAGCTACCCAGAGGGACCTAGTAGTTGAACCTGTGGGCTCGGGACCATAGTCACAGGGGACATCAAGCTCAATTGGCATAACATACTACACAAAACATAGTTCCACCTTCTACTTTGGTGAGTAGTGACTGGGGTCTTAAAAGCTTTCAAGCTGCCATCTAGATGCAATGATGGGTCTCTCCTTGTCCAGAGCAAAGAAGAATGAAGAAAACCAAAGATTCATGGAAACAATTAGTCCTAGCGACTGGTACACCGTCCGATCTGCAGCCTATATGACTATGAGACCAGAAGGACTAGATGGTGCCTGGCTACCAATGTCAACCACTTGGAAGGGGATCTATGAAGGAGATCCTGGATAGAGAGGGAGAACAATGTGGAACAAAACTCAAAATCATTTGGAGGAAAAAAAAAGGGGGGGAGGACCAAGTTTGCTGGTCCGATAGAATCTGGTGGAACCACTGAGCCTATGGCCCCTAGCTGCCCTTCAGGTCTGGAATTGAAACCATGCCTGTGGCTTCCAGCCAACAATAGACAGGTATATGAGTTGAACATTTCCCTGAGGTAGATATACTCCTTGGAGTGAACAACATGGGAGAAAGAAGGGCTGTTTATGCACAGGGAGATGACAGCTCAGGGGACAGGAGTGCATGGAGGTATAGACACAGGGAAGAGGTAACTATAGGGAGGAAGTGGGAGAGGAGCTGTTGCATTGTGGTAAATTGTGGTCAATATCATGAGACAAAGTGTATGTAAACTGCTGTACGAAAAGTGAATTTGCTCTGCAAATTTTCACCCAAATTACAATTTAAAAATATATAATAAATAAATAAATAAACACACAGGACTGTACAACACAAAGAGTGAACCCTAATGTAAACTATGGACCTGAGTTAATAATTTGTTGTAAGTTCTCATCGAGTTGATTTTTGGTTCACAGTGACACCACGTAACAGAGTAGAAGTGCCCTATGGGGACTTCTAGGCTGTAATCTTTACAGAAGCAGATTGCCAGGTCTTTTTCCCTTGGAACCACTAGGATGGTTTGAATTACCAACCTTTCAGTTAGCAGCCAAGCACTTAACCATTGGATCCTTCTCCCCACATTTTCACCATGGATGTGAAGGTATAGCTCCTTCAAACTAGGAAAGCTAGACTAGGAAACAAAGAGCATGGCCAATGTCACATGGCAGTTGAGAAATAATTTGGTGAGACACCAAGAAAAAGTCAGAAGGAGGGTGCACATTGAAAAGATAAATAGAGTCCCATGTGATATATCAAGAACAAAACCAGGCCTTTAGATAATAGTTGTCAATGTGACTTGATTTCCATCAATCATTTCAAGTTTTGTAACATTCAGACTATGTTTGATTAAAACAGGGTTCATAGGTTAAGAATCAAATACTTTCTGGCAAAGCCAGCAGATTACACTGGTTCAATTACACTTCAATTACCAAAATTGATATACTTTATTCACTACATCTGTTCATAAGGCAAACTAATTTCACAGTGGTAGCAGGCTACAGAAAGAGCCTCATTCTCTTGCCAGATGAAAAGCTCATCAAAAAAACACTAGTTTTGTGTGAGGTCTGAGTTAAATTACAAGTTGGGAGAAGATGACACAGAGTCTCTAATCCTGACTAGCTGATGAGTTACTTGCACACTGGAAATAAGTTTTATGGAATGAATGGACACGGACTTTGCAGGGGAAGCATCTGATTGCCTCAGGAATCTAAGATGGAATAGTCACGGTGGCAAAAGTGAAAAGTGAACAGATGAAAGTGTCATACAGTTGTTCAGAATTTCTGCATAAGATCTCTCTCTCTCGCACTGCCATCGAGTCAGATCCGACTCATAGCGACCCCTCCCTGGGTTTCCGAGGCAGTGTAACTACGTAGGTAGATTGCCCAACCATCTTTCTGAGAAAGAAAGAAGGTTGGGCAATCTACTGCACAAGATAGTGATCCTCCTATCCAAATATATACTATTCCCAGGTGTAAAGAAAGAATTTGCCTGAAAGAAATGTTTAAACATTTTACCTGACATCCCTTGAAAAAGAATTGTTGATTCTATCATAGAGGAAAAAGTATATACTTTAACAAAATATTGTTTGGGAAGCTTCTTCAAAATCCCTCCTAATAAAATAATCCAAAACATTTTGTGTAAAGAAGAAAAGGACTTCAAATTAAGTGAGGTAATTGATGGGGAAGGTAAACTGAATGAAATAGAGAAAAACTAACAGGAATAATACATTTTGGATGTTAAGAAGAAGAAAAGACCTTGAATTTCTCTCAGTAAGTCCCATGCTTGTCTTGTCTACAGCTGTTCAGAAACCTGGCTTTGAACTCTTACTCTGTGCATCAGATATATTCTTCTCTATTTTTACCCTAAGTATAGCTACTATTTATTAATAAGCACAGACAGTATGCCAGGGATGCATGTATTGTTTTGCTTAACCCTCAAAACAGCTCAAGAAGAAGCATGTTATTTTCTCCATTTTAAAAATGAGGAAGCGGTAAGGTTAAGTGACCCAGCCTGGTTAGTAAGTGATGGAGGAGGATTTAAATCCAAGCTGCCTAGGTTCTATAAACAGTGTAGTAGTTGCAAATATGAATATACTTATGTATTTCCCAAGACTATTTCTGAAAGTAGGCAAGCCAAAAAGATTTAGAACCTTCACCAATGACAGAAGACTGAATTATCCCAAGAAGACCTAGGGAACATACTTGATAGCCCAGAAAAATCAAACAATTATAGAAGATATGTCTTTTATGCATCAGGAAGAAATTAAAGTAGAAAAAGTATTCATTCACTTCTCTAAATTAAAAGGTAAACCAACTTTAAATGAAGGAGTAATTGAAGTAACTCTTACATGAAACACTTAGATTTTCAGTATTAAAGAAAGCAAAGAAATAGAAGCATAGTCCTAAAATATAAAATTTATAAAAGCAATTTAACAATCAAGATATTTTCATACATATAAAAGATCAATGCTTTTGTTAAAAGACAAACAATGCTAATCTTTTAGTTTTGTCATTTCATGTAAAAAGGAGATCAATGTAAAAGCAGTCAGTGTTCAGTAGAAGAAAATATATTTTAGAAATGTTTCCTTTTTCTCTAACCAGCAAACAAACCAAAACTACCTGGCAACAATGCAACACAAAAAAATGTTCAGAAATTCAGTTGGGTCAAATGCTTGTAGTCAGATATTTCAGTTACTATCTCTATTATATCTGACCAAATCTTTTTAAAGATAGAAGATGTTGTTGTTGTTGTTATGTGCCGTCAAGTCGGACCTGACTCATAGTGACCCCTCCTTGGGTTTCCAAAGTAGTATCACTACGGAAGTAGATTGCCCCATCTTCCTTCCGAGGAGTTACTGGTGGGTTTGAACCACCAGCCCACTGATTAGCAATCCAGTGCCTTAGGCACTATGCTACCAGAGCTCCCAAGATAGAAGATACACCCAATATTTTAATGAAAATCATATTGTTTTAATATTACAGAAGAAAACAAATCCTAAAAACCCTCTAGAGTTCAATCTACAGTATCAATATCATACAGTACATGTCAAATTTCTACTGAATTATTAAGTATGATAAGAATGAATAAAGAAAATAAAAGAAAAGAAGTGAAAGGCAGGAGACCTGTGTATTACTTAAGGCTCTTCCATATATATGTCCTGCATGTCCTTGTGTATGCTGCTACTTCTCTCTAATTCTCAATATCCCCATCTGTAACATGAAGCATCTGGCCTGGATTATTTTTTATTTCCTTGTAAGCTTTAAAATTAATGACACTGAAAAAAATTATGGCACTGTATATTACAGGATTACTTTCTATCCTTCTGATCTATAGGTAATACTGTATACCCCTGACAGAATCACAGAGTTTCTGATTTCTATGCTTCTAATTTCTATTTCAAGCTTAAACTCTAATAGAATAAATCCATATTTGAAAAAAAATTATCACATTGTGGTATAAAAAGATTGTCTTAAATTGAGCATAATTACTAGATTTTTTTTTTTTTTTTGTTTTATAAAGCCCAAGCTGTCCTATGAGGTCATTCAAATGAATATATGTACTCACATTTCTAGCATTGAAGATGGTTTGCTTGATTACACTCTGTCTTTTCTCCAATGTTGTAAGGGCCATAGCGCTTGCCTATTTTATTCACTGCTGTATCCCCAGTGCCTAAAACAGTGCTAGGAACATTCCAGATGATCAGTATTTCTTGAATGAATGACTAGTGTAATAGCTGACTTTACTCCTCTCTCTCAATTGCAAATTCCAAGAACCCTGAGATGAGCAATCTAGATTTGCCATTACTGGTAGTCCCCAACTCACAACACATTCAAGTTATGCAGAACCATACTTACAACTGCCCATTTTGGGGCTTTTTTGGGGGGTGCATCTTATCATTGGTAATATGTACTTCATACAATGTCGTAGCACATAATTTGCTGATGTTATCATTCTCATGCCAACCCCAAAGACAAATAAAGACTGGACTTATAAAGATAAGGATAACAAAAGACAATAATAATGAATTTTTTTTCATAAAAAGAGGTTTTCGACTTAGTCAGAACTGATTTACATCAGAGTTGTCAGAAGGGAATCCCATTATAAGTCAGGGACTACCTGAATTTGGCTTCTCCCAAAATACTTGACTTCTATAAAATTGAGTAAATGAAAATATGTATGTTCTTCCTGGATATAAAACTGGATATCATAGAAATAATGATTAACAAAAAATACATTAATTCAAGTCTAATAAAATTCTAAGTGTTTTTTTTTTTCCTTAGTACATGATAGATATTCTAAAATTCACCTGGAAAAATAAATGAGCAAGGATATCAATGACTATTTTAAAATGGAAAGAACAACAAGAGGGCACTAGACTTGTCAGATATTAAAACATGTAGCAAAGAAATTATAATGGCTGTAGTATAATAATGATGAAAGATAAAATAGAAAGCCTATTAAATGAGCGTTAGGGTAACTGCTCTCCCAGCTGGGGCTTTCAAGAAGGAAGGTCACACAAAACAATGAGAAAGAGGTCTGTGAAATGGGTAATAGTGGTATACTTGGATAACAAATTAAAAGATTTATTATCTCATACCAAAACAAAACAAACTTCCAGTGAGTTAAAGAATTAAATACAAAACTGTCTTACACACAAAAATTCTACAGTAAATATATGTATAAAGTACTATATTGTTTTGTACAAATACAAAAATATAAAAGTTCTATAGTAATTATAGGAACTCTGGTGGTGTAGTGCCTAAGGCATATGACTGCTAACCAGATATATGTAAAACACTAGGACCATAAAATTCTATAGAAATGGGGAACTATGGAACTAGGCTTGAAAGCTAAATGGGAATTCATCAGAGAGACTAAGCAGATGGGGAAACTGGAGGTAGGGTAGGAAGTAAAGAATTTATTAAGTAGTCATTTTAAATAATAATTATAAACTGTATAATACTATATGGAAAATGCTTATGTTAAATGTAAAACTCAGTACGCCAAATTAGATGTTGGTTCTAATGATAATAATAAAAAAAGTTCTTGGTAATTTACATCTTCTTATTTATATGATTATGGTTCAAGTATTATCTATGCCTCCAAAGAAATGTTAAATAAAATAAAAACTATCATATTACAAAGAAAAAAAAAAGATCTACCATTTGGGAAAGCCCTGTTAATTGACAGAAAGTAGAAAAATCTTCTAGATCTGAGGATTCTAACAAAAAAATTCTGATTACCAGGAACAACTTACTCTACCTTCTTTAATTCCACAAACATCTCCTGAGCAGTAGCAATGGGCCAGACATGGTGCAATGTATTGGGGATTCAGAAGTAGATGACACAGTCCCTGCCCTAGTAAGCTTTGATCTGATAGATAACCATGGTGAGATGAATGTATCACTTGATAATTATATTTTAATAATTTCTGAAAGGATAAAATCCTCTAGATAATCTCTAGATAATAGCTCACTTCATGGCAGAGGTCCAATCTAACAGAATGAGTGGAACAGCTCACTACCTCAAATCTACCCACTACAGTTGAAAGAGACAAGACTTGTCACTGCTGCCAAACAACTGTCTTCCTGAGACACAAATCTGAGCTTTTTTTTTTTTTTTTTTAATTCTCTTCACCCAAGTTAATAAGTGTTTACCCTCCAATTAGCAGTTTACCTTCCCTCCCCTACCCATCCCTCCTGGTAACTGTTAAAGAATATTTCTTTTTCTTGTGAAATACTTTTCCTGACTTTTTACAATGTTGTCTCTTATAATATTTGTCCTTTTGTGATTGACTAATTTCACCAATTTGTAACTGAGGATAACTATAAAGGAAAAAAGAGAGAAAGAGAATAAACAGTGTTATTACAGAACTTCTAAATGGGTGAGGAAGTTAAGAGAGTTGCAAGATAGAATGGACTATTCTAAACTTGAGGAGAAAATTATAAATCATAGGGTAACCACAAAGAAAATTAATAAACCTTCTCATCAAAATAAAAAAGGGAAAAGTCATAATTATTTAGCAAATACAAATCTGATTCTTAAACTGCATCAATGCCTAGACATATGGCACAGTATCTACAAATGTAACAGCTTGGTACATTGACATGGTGGCCTGATGTACTTGAATGGTGATGTTTGAATGCCCAATAGTTCCAACAGACAATTACTTAATTAATGGATCTCAATTTTCATAAAAGGAAAATCAGAATCACTATAATTTGTCTATTTCTGTTGCTGTATTTCTGGGTGCTGTCGAGATTGTGACTCTTAAGAGACCTCATGCAACACAGGAGGACTGATTACCAGGACTTTGCCCTTCAGAGTTTCTGGGTGGGTTCAAACTACCCACCTTCTGGTTAGCATCTGAGTGCTTAAACATTGCACTACTAGGCTCCTTTGTTTATTTCTAGCTCTTACTTTTTGTTGCTTTTTGTTTTCTTTTTTAAGTCTTTCTTTATTCTCAATTCTTACCCTGAGTGGTACATGTAGCACTGAAGAATGAAGATATAAATCTCAGTTTCACCCTTCAACTCTTGAACTACTAGAAGCAGAATTAAAAGCAATATGAACTTCAAGTAGGTGAACATATTGTTTGCGCACTTAGGTTGCTTCTGGTAGCTCCCAAGACGGAGGTTTTAGATTTAAAAATGTCTTCTTCCAATAGATAGTGGTGATGGTGACACGACATGGTAAATGTAATTAATGTCACTAAAATATACATATAAAAATTGTTAAAATGGCAAAAAAAAAAAAAAGTCTTCCAAGCTGTAGGCTATCTGAAGAACCAAAATTTAAACTAAGAAATGGTAAAGAGAAAAAACAAAGCCTCAACTGAAAAACTGAAATTCTTATCTTCTTCATGGAACATAAATCCAACTTCATTGTTGCTATTATAGGATCCTCATATTTCACAAAATGGCTTCTTAGTGGTAGTTTCACTATGTAACATTTTACAAAGGAAGCGGGACACTTTATCAATTACTCAGAAATAATAGGCTTGGTACTAGACTGAATCAGAAATGCTACATGCACAATGGATCCATTTCAGGTTTTTTGCCCCTTTTTATTTGTCCATATTACCATCATCATCATCATCATGTTTAACATTTACTGAATAGTTTTTAGTATGTACCAGGAATGTACATCATACAAAGCACTTTATATGCACTAGGTAATTTTCTTCTCAAAACTACCCCATAATCATTTAGAGATCTAAGGAACTATTAAAAGTAGACTTAGGTCAGATATACAATAAGGCTATCTTTCCAACATCAGAATTCATCTTCTCAACTACTGTATTAGTTCCCCAGGGCTGCTATTTAAAAAATTGCTACAAATCGCATGGCTTAAAGCAACACACATTTCTCTCACAGCTCTGGAGGGCAGAAATTAAAAATCTGCTTCACTGGGTATAAACAGGGCTGCGCTCCCTTTGGAGGCTCCTGGGGTGAATCTTGGGGTGGCTACCAGCATTCCTTGGCCATGGCTGCATCACTCCAGTCTTCACAGCCAGCATCTTCAAATCTTTTCCCACACCATCTTCACAGAGCCTTCTCTTCTTGTCAAATCTTCCCTGTCCCTGTCTAATGAGGATATGTATGATTGCATTTAGGGTACACCAAGATAATCTAGGTTAATCACCTCCATCTCAAGATTCTTAATTAAATCCCGTCTGCAAAGACTCTTTTTCACCACATTAGGTAATATTCACAGGAATAGGATGTGAATATTTTTGAGGGTCCATTTTCCAGCCTATCACTACTGCTAAGCACTACTGCTTCCTCAATTAAATTATTCATGGGTTCCTGGTATGGAAGTGAAATCAGAGATAGACCAGAAGGACACCATAGTTATTCAACAGACATAAATGAAAAATTTAAAAAAAAAAAATTAATTCTGACTCATGGTGATCCCATGTGTCTCAGAGTAGAACTGCTCCATAGAGTTTTCAAAGGCTGGTTTTGGGGAAGTAGGTCACCAGAACTTTCTTCTGAGATACCTCTGTGTGGATTAGAACTTCCAACCTTTAGTTAACTGCTTGCACTACCCAGAGACTCTAACTCAAAGATTAGAACTAATAAGGCAAGAAAGATAGGAATTTATATTAGAAGTCACCAAACCCCATTTAGGATTCATATTAGGATTGGAACCCCAGTCTCATTTCTTGTCCCAGGATAATCCCACAAGTCACAAACCAACCAACCTTGAATTGCAAAATCCGGGAACAGGCCAAACATCCTTATGAAATTTCCTGTCTATGCTTTGGTATTATACCTGTAAAGTTGTTCCTGATATCCACAATCACACTAATGACTCCTTCCCTGGCAGTATGTTTTTATTTGTCCTGTGTGACTTGTACTCACACACACACATACACACAGAGTGTAAACTGCTTCAGAGAAGAGATTGTCTATCACTCCAGTATATGGCAAGAATCAAGCACAAATTCTAGCCCAATGTGGATCAGAAAGAAGGGAAGGAGAAAAGAGGAGATAATAAAAGCAAAAAGGAAGGGAAGAGAAAGTTAAGAGAAGGAATTTGCAGATTGCCCAGGTTGATTTAAGAGAATAGAAGTATTGAGAGGGAGATATGGTTCTTCCCAACACATACCTTTGAAAGACCTGAAGAGAGATTTTCAAAAATGTCTGCAAAGAGTACAAGAGAGTAAGTGTATGGACTTTTTTTTAAATATGCTCTAAGCTCTAGAGTCTAGGAAAATTACTTAAAATAGGGTATGCAGACCCCTGCATCAGAATCTCTACATCAGGTTCTTGTTAATTAGAGATTCCAAAGGTACCTTCTTGAACCGACTGATTCTGAATCTCTGGAGGCTGGAAGTCAGCATCAAAAAAAATTGTATATATATTTATATATACACAAAGTTTGCCATTTTAATCATTTTAAATGTACAATTCAGTGACATCACTTGCACTCACCATGTTATGCTACCATTACCATTGCCCATTTCTAAAAGCTTTGTATCACCTCAAACAAAAACTCTGTACTCTTACAGTAATAACTCTAATTTTTTCCTCCCCCACAGCCTCTAGCAGCCATGAATAAACTTGGATATCCATGCATTTGCTTATTCTAGATATTTAATGTAAATGAGATATATATTTGTCCTTTTGAGTCTGATTTACTTAGAATAATGTTTTCAAAGCTTATCCATGACATAGTATGTATCAAAATTTCATTTCTCTTTATGGCTAAATAATATTCCATTGTATGATATATCACATTTTATTTAATCATTTATCTGTTGATGGACACTTGGCTGTCTTTACCTTTTGACTATTGATAGTAATACTGCAACAAACATTGGTACATATGTATCTGTTTAAGTTCCTGTTTTCAAGACTATTAGGTATATACTTATTGTTGTTATGTTGTTATATGCCATTGAGTCAGACCTGACTCAAAGCGACCCCTCCTTGGGTCTCCGAGGCAGTATCACTATGGAAGTAGATTGCCCCATCTTCCTTCCGAGGAGTGGCTGGTGGATTTGAACTGCCAGCCTTCAGGTTAGCAGTCAAGTGCCTTAGGCACTATGCTGCCAGAGCTCCCTCAGATATATACTTAGGGATGGTAATTCTATGTTTAACCTTAAAGGAACCTCCAAATTGCTTTCCATAGCAGCTGCACCATTTTACATTCCAACCAGCAATGCAAAGGTGAGAATCAGCACTTTAAACAAGCTTCTGTGTGATTCTAATGTTCACTGTAGCAAAGGAGAAGGTCAAAAGAATGTCCTACAGATTTCTTTTAGCTTAATTCTCAAAGGGCTACTACTGGACTCAGTGACCATTTCCCTTTAGAGGTGAAAATGAACATTCACTTTCTGAAGTGACAAGGCTACAAGTCTGCAATATGTTCTAGGGGAAACTGCCAAAGACTCAAAGAGGGGATTTGGGAAGGTTGATTCAACAATAAGCCTCTCTCGATTATGAAGATAATACTTATTATAAGTCTGATAATAAGAATAATAGCCAGAATTTGCCTGACACATCCAATCATTGAAGTCTTATGCCAGTTTATGTTTTTCTGTCATCTCAATTATTTTTCCCTGGCAAATTATTTTTGAAGGTGCTTCAGGATTTGAGAAATTATAAGAAATTCCCTCATGTCCCTTTCTGGAGTTATATCATAGATCTTATTGATTTTATGCCCCATTCCTTATTCCTCAAATTCCTTCTTAGAAATGATTTGTTACTTGCCTTCTTCAATCTTATAAAATGCAACATTTCATGCCAGGGTGCTACTAATTTCCTTTCATACTTCATTCCACATCACCCTCTCAGAGCCACAGATGCCTAAAGAAGATGACATCTAAGAAGGAGTCTCCTGTCTTCAGGCTTGGAAAAATCAATCACTCTATCATCTTCTAGTGTGTTCCTTTGTTCTGTCATTTTCAGAGAACACATTTGCTTTTCAAGGATCAATATTCAATTTAACTTTCTATGCACTATAAATCAAGTCTCAAAAAGTGAAGAAATGTGTTTTTGGTTTTGAAGCTATTTTAAACCATAGTCAGCTTCTAAGTCTAGTGCATTGAATAATTCTCATTCTTGTGAATTCCAAGGAAAGTCTGAGTGTGAACTGTGAGAGGCAGGTTGCTTTTCTTCCTTACTGTCAAAAGTATTTCTATAATTAATATTTTTAAGTAAAATAATGAGCTGTAAATAAATCAGTCTAACTTGACAATTTGTAAGTACTCAGAAGATGTAAATACGTGAGCTTTGAAGAAATACCTTCTGCTCATTATTTCTTGTAAAAGCTCTGGTAGCGAAGTGCCTAAGGCACTTGACTGCTAACCAGAAGGCCGGAGGTTCAAACCTACCAGCCACTTCTCAGAAGAAAGGTTGGAAAATCTACTTCCATAATAATACCGCCTCAGGAACCCAACGAGGGATTGCGATGAGTTGGGTTTGACTAGATGGCACATAACAACAACAACATGGACATTATAAAACACACTCTAGACCAGTATTTTTTTATATGTAAAGACAGAATAATATTCATAATTTAATATATTTAGTGCTCATTTCACCAATGAATTAAGTCAACAATTTATATATTTAATTTATAAATTTCTTAAGTTCACTGCTATGATTATAGCTATCTAAATGCTAGCATCCAACCATATAGTAAGAAGGAATTGGATAAGCACAAACAAAATCTTAAGAGAAACTTACTATATGCATTTAAAATAACTTACTTCTAAATGTCCTCAAAAGGCTTATGCAGGTATCTTCAACTCAGTGGTATTGAACATGTCTCTGAATTAATTTCCACCAGTAAAGTCACAGGATGGAAATTCTAACTGTGTGATAAATTAAGTTGCCAAACAAAATGGATTAGCGATCAGTGAAACTGCCTGATAAGCTGTCAGATCCATTTTGGACTGGGATTCATCCTCTTTCTCCACCTGTTCATTAAGATCCAAGTTCATGGCAACTCTAGTGACTGATTGCACATTAACAGGCTGTTTATGTGGGAGGTGTAGTTAGCCTAGTCAATATTCCTATACTTATACACTCATTTAAACATAATTCTTTGGTAAATTATTCTATTCACAATTCTAATATGGGAAAATAATGCTCTAGGTTGAAGTTTAATTTTGGACTTGAGAGGGATGTGATGTGTCATACAATTAAAACTTAACAAAGCAAATTAGATTGTACTTCAAGGTAAAAAAATGCTGAAGAAATTTCATGCCACAAATTTGCTTCTTCAGCTACAAAAATAAAGAGTAGAGCTCTTTACACTACTCTTTTCATTTCCAATACAAAAATGAAAGAAGGTGTTCTCTTTGTTCTGATAGTATGTCAAAATAAAATATTTATTGCTGTCCCCACTCAAAAGCAAATGTTAGATGTTTCTATAACTAGAAAGCTAAACTAGAAAAGAATGTTGAAAAATAATTCTCAACTAGGCTTTCTCATTAAATTGGCTAAAATATTCCTTTAGATAACACCTAATTCAATAAAACACTATCAATCAAAAAGCACCAAATTTGGGATACAAATGTTATTCTCATTCAATTATCAAGAATTGAATCTCTTTTTCAAATATATAAAATTCCTTTTTCACTGGGACTATTCAACAAACACAAAGTTAATTTTTAAAAAATTCCTCAAGTTTAAATGGATTTATATTTTCTGAAAATTTAAGCAATATCTACTCTCTTCTGAAGGAGGTCTGGTAGTACAATGGTTAAGGCATTTGACTGCTAATCAAAAGTTCAAGGGTTCAAACCCATCAGCTGTTCCACATCAGAAAGATGGTGCAGTCTGCTTCCATGAAGATTAACAGCCTTGCAAACTCAATGTGGGTTGCTATGTGTCAGAATCAACTTGATGGCAGTGAGACTTTCTACTGATAAGCGATTTTTCTTCACTGTTACTTTTGGGGCCTAATTTTTATATAAATTATTTATTAAAATTCAGAAAGCAACAGTACTTTCCATTTTGCAACCCACATAAATCAGGTCCTTAATTTTTTTTTTTAAATCATTAAGTAAACAAATTGCCAAATGACTACAATTATATTCAGCCAACAGAATGTAATGAATGGCATCCAGATGTTTTTGAGCCCATAACAAGCAGTAGCTCCCCAAAAATCCTAAATAAAGGGGAAAGAATAGAAATTAAGTTGGATCTATACATTACAAATAAAATATACATTTTACTAACTTAAAATTAATAGTACAGCAAAGAATTTCAATTCAGTACAAAATAACTAAAAAAGTTTTTTAAAAAATCTTGGAATATTTCAAGTAAGGATGCACAAAAGCATTTGACAGCCTCTAGGCCTCAAGAAATGTCAGTTAGCACCATTATAAAATTCAGTTATTTGAATAACCATAATTAACTTCTGGTAAGCCACACAATTACAAAAATTGAACAATAACAGAGGGTATTTATGCTCATCGCTAACCACAGGTAGAATCAGATTCTATTTCTCCATTCCCTCTGTTCTTACCATACACAGGACAATGGTTTCCTCCTCTACAGTCTTAGTCCAACTGGTCCAGTCCATGTGGAAAGTAGAAGATGGATTAACACAGCAGCTGTGAAGATGGGCTCAAGCACAGAAGAGATTATGAGGATGGCACAGGACTGGGCAGTGTTTTGTTCTATTGTATATAATGCCACTAAGAGTCAGAGCAGATTCAACAGCACCTAACAACAAAATCCACCTACTGAAGTTGGATCTTCAGCAAAGCAAGGATGCTCTGGCTTATATGGCACCTATATATCTCTGCCAATTTTACCTCAGAGGTAGATTTTGATTGCCCAGAGCAAGGCCTGAAAGTTGCTCTCCAAGCATCAAAGCCATAGCCACAGGAATAATATATTCCATGTGCCAAGTGTTATGCTAGATGCTAGGAAGACGAAATAAACAGTTCTTCTCTAACTTCAAGTGCCCATCTCTGTCACCACTATCATCATAGATTCTAGAAACAGAAGAAGTGGCATTGAACTTGAGCTACTGGGTTTCTCAAATGAGAAACATTCAGTACTGGTTACTCCTTAGGCTTCCAGCCAACCTTGTCACCACTCAATGTATTCTATCACCATCCAGCTACCAATAACCCAAGTGAAGCTAATAAAATGTTGGAGGTAAAATTCTGCTTTCTACTTTCAAAGGCTAATATAAACCTATGGTCCCTGTCTTCAAAGTAACAGAAATTAAAACAATAATGAAATACAATTCAAAAGCAAAGATTAATCCCTGAAGTCATTGCAGTGAATTGCTTTCTGTGGCCCTTCTAGCCATTGTCCTCCATTCTGTGATGTGTTGTAAATCCCATTATCCATGCCTGTTTGGGGTGCTGTGGTAGTTAAGGTCAGGTATCAACTTGGCTGGGCAGCTGGTAGTAGTCATTCCCTATAATGACTGGCAATCAACTCTGTGATGGGATTTAGGTTATTTCTGTTGGGGCAACTGCAGGTGGAATGTATCTTGAGTCCTGCCTTGCTGGAGGGTAT
>NW_006921745.1:2833682-2839918 GCF_000298275.1 Orycteropus afer afer | reverse complement strand
ATGGAGTGGCATGGTAGTTTGGACATCTGGGACATCTTTGACCTCTGCCTCATGGGGACCGGCCTAGTGCTGATATTTCTAAGAGAAATTGTTCAAGCAGTCATCTTTTAGCTTTTAGCAAAGTAACAGATTGGTACACACAATAAAGAATATTACCGATGAGTACAGGGCTCCATTAAATAAACATATATATATAAGACTAAAAGGTCAACAATTACTCTAAAGCAAAGATGTGATGAAAAAGAGGGACAGGAAAAACTAGAGCACTGGACACAACCAAAAAACTAGAATAACCAGAACACAATTATTGAGAATCCTGACGACACAAGGTGAAAAATGTATAATGTCACTAAGCAACTGGCATAGACATTGTCAAATAGGAAACTAGTGTGTTGTGTAAACTTTCAAAGAAAACACAGCAAATTGTGTTTTTTAAAAGTGATGATTAAAAGATCAAACTCATTAAACATAATATTTATAAAGTTTAAAAAATCATATACTTTTATGTCTTAAGAGATACAAACTCATTTAACCTTTCCATAGAGCCTCTTGAGTACATACATCAATTGTTTAAAAACTTTCATACCCCATAATCTTGCTTCAAGGAAATTGTGGAAGACTTTTGCAAAGATTTATCTGCTTGGATGTTTTTCTTAGCCTGTTTATGACTGTAAAAAACTGGAAACCATCTAAATTTCTATTAATAAAGAACAGTTAAATAAATTGCCATTCATATATATGATGGAATATCATGCATCTATTAAAAATTCCATATAAAAATGATCATAATATATTTTAAAACAAAGACCAGTCATCAGATTAAAAATTTGCACTCTATAACTGTAAGTAAAAATCAAAACATATCTGTACAATGAAAAGAAGATAACCTAAAACATAAACATTAAACTTTGACAAACTATGATATTCAACCAATTAATGTAATTGCTGGCAATAAGTTGAAACCTGTGAAGCTGAATTGGTAAAAACTGTGTGATATATTTACACACACATGAGGAAACAGAAGCTGCTGAAGCTGCTTATGTATAAACAAACACCTCATGGGATTTAATTTCTTGGTTTGTAGGTTTAGGTTCATAGTTTCATGGAATATCCCAGTTAATTGGCCTAATACCAGGTTTAGTATTACTTTCTACCTCTTAGCTCATTGCATAGTGTCTGGGGTCTTAAAAGCTTGCAAGCCACCTACAAAGGTACAATAACTGGTCTCTATTTGCTTGGAACAACAGAGGAAGTAGGAGAAGCAAGAATAGGAGGAGGAAATGGAATGTGTAACCAATTGCCCCTATGAACAACTGCTTCTTTTGCCATGTGACCAAAAGAACTAGGGGGTTTATGGCTACCATTACTGAATATTTTGATCAAAGATTCTACAAAAGAATCCCAATCAAAAGGGGGAAAATGAAGCATAGAATTTTGACTTTTCATGGAATCCAGACTTTCTGGAGCCATAGAGCCTGGATGAACCCCTGAAACAATTGTCCTGCAATAATCATTAAGACTTAAACCAAAAATAGTCCCTGAAGTCTTCTCAAAACCAAACAATAGTTTAACTTAACTTATGAAGAACGTTTGCCGTGAGTACTGAGCTCTTTTAAGGACTATATATATGAGATCAAATTAGTAACAGCAACATGAAAGGTTAGATAGGAAACTTAGGGAGAAGTGTTGTTGTTTGTTGTTAGGTGGCATAGAGTCATCTCCAACTCATAGTGACCCCAAGCACAGCAGAACAAAACACCACCCAGTCCTGCGCCAGCTCCACAATCCCTGCTATACTTGAGCCCATCACCACAACCACTGTGTCAATCCACCTCATTGAGGGCCTTCCCCTCGTTTGTCGACCCTCCACCTTACCAAGCATGACATCCTTCTCCACAGAATGGTCCCTTCTGATAACATAACCAAAGTAGGGAGATGAAGTCTGGCCATTCTCACTTCCAAGGAGCTTTCCGGCTACACTACCTCCAGGAGAGATTTGTTAGTTCTTTTAGCAGTCCATAGTGCTTTCAGCATTCTTCGCCAACACCACAACTCAAAAGCATCAACTCTTCTTTCGTCTTCCTTATTCATTGTCCAGCTTTCACATGCATATGAGGCGATTTAAAATATCATGGATTGTGTCAGGCGCACCTTAGTCCTCAAGGAGACATCTTTGCTCTTCAGCAGTTGAAAGAGGTTCTTTGCAGCCCATTTACCCAGTGCTATACGTTGTATGGGGAGCTCTGGTAGCATAGTGCCTAAGGCACTTGACTGCTAACCAGAAGGCTGGTGGTTCAAGCCCACCAGCCACTCCTTGGAAAGAAGATGGGGCAATCTACTTCCGTAGTGATACTGCCTCAGAAACCCAAGGAGGGGTCGCTATGAGTCGGGTCCAACTTGACGGCACACAACCACAACAACATACGTTGTATGATGTCCTGACTGCTGCTTCTATTGCTGCCAACATAGAACCAAGCAATGTGAAGTCTTTGACAACTGCAATCTTCTCTCCATTTATTGTGATGCTGCTTATAGGTCCATTGTGAGGATTTTTGTTTTCTTTATATTGAGAAGTAAGTGAACGTAAATGGGGAAGGAACTACTTGGAAAAGGAGAATGAGAATGGTTGCACAACTCAAAAACTGTGATCAATGTCATGGAATGGCAATGTATAAATTATTGAATTGGTATATGTTCTGCTGTGTGTATTCTCAAAAATAAAATAAATTATAAAAAAATTTTTTAAAATGCCAAATAAATGATACATATGCTTGGAAACATGGATAATGTTTTGTTCCTTGTATTTCATATTTTCTGTGCTTTAAAAATTAAAAGGTATTAGTTTTGTAACCAGACAAAAAGGTTACTTTAAAAAATCTAGTTGAACACTAGATGTGACAAACAAAATATAAATTTCCCTGAAGAATTACTAAAGAGAAAAAAGAAACAAAGAAAACATGAAACAAATGTCTAAGCAGCTACTGCCACTTTCCTCATTTTTTTTTTTCTTTCAGTCTCTCCAAAGACCCTTGAGATTAATGTTACTATTTAATTCCAGGGTCTCTTCCTTTAAAGTAGTGATAGCAGGGGTCAAAATAGAAGATGAAAACTCAGAGGGGAATTTCATGGTGTCATCCATCTCTCCTAGCAATTATTTTCTCTTGAGAATTATCTTCTAACTCCTTGGAGGGTTTAGTGTTTAGTTTGATTCCATAAATTCTTTCAGAAAAATTTGTAGATCAAAAATGCAAAGAAATATTAGGTTGGGGAACAGAAATATTTTGGAAAATATGTTGGGACACAGAGCTAAACAAATAAAAAATGATGATTTAACACATCACAGAGCCTCTATTTCATTTATTCTTTCCCTTTAACCTCATAGAAACAATGGTTTCTATCTATATTCACACTGGATAAAGGGAAGATACAGATACCTTTTCACATTAAAGCTCAAACTTTTTTAAAAAATCATGATTTGGGCCAAAGCCTACAGAGTAAGTTGGTTTTCCATTCAAAAATCCATACACGTTCTGTTTTGTGATCCTCATACTCTAAAGTATCCTCATACTCTAAAACAACATTCTTCCCACTTCCTCCCTGTACCCACCTCTTCCCTTTGTCCTTCCTTCCCATCCCCTCCACCTTCTTAGCACTGTCCCTAGGGAGATGCTGTTCTCCTGATCTCATATGCTTGACTGTTCTAATGAGTGAATACCCTCCTGATATTACTGCTCACCTCATAATCCTATCATTTGGCTAACAGTTGAGTCAGAGGGGTTAAGTTCAATTTCTGAGCTTGAGGGATGTCTAAGGGCCATAGTCTTTAGTGTTCCACCAGTCTTTTTCAGACCAGTAAGCCTAGACTTTTTTTTATGTTTTTGAATTTTCTTCCATATTTTTCCCCACTCTATCTGGGACCTCTTATTGTGTGATCCCTTTTAAAACTGTCAGCAGTGGTAGCTGGGTACTATGTAGTTCTTCAGGTCTCAGGGTCATGAAGGCTGGGGTTCTTCACATTCTCCATTAGTCATTTGGACTGTTTTTTGCATCTTTGATTTTTTTTCACTCTTCTTGCTGTGGACAGGGAGAATCCAATAAATTAGACCTTAGATAGCGACTCACTAGTTTTAAGATCCCATTCACTACTCACCAAAGTACGATGCAGAATATTGCTTTTGTGGATTATGTTATGTCAATTGACCTTAGTGTTCCCCAGGACTGTGGTCCTGAGCCTCCATGTTCAGTGACTCACTCCCTCAAGATGTCTGGCCATGACTAAGATGTTTCCATAACTTTGTTCCCTGTATACTCTACTACATTCATGCACATATTATCACTACATAGAAATACATAGCTCATCTCCAAAAACAGGTCTTCCATATCCTACACCCTAGTACTCAAATGTATCTCACAGGTCAGTCAAATGACAGCTGTCCACAGTGATGATTTTGAAACTTTTCAGCAGGTTCCAGTACAGTGTATGAAAGAAAATAAAAGAAGGCAATGATGTAATTCTTTCCCCTTTGGCTGCCTTAGCTTGAACAGGAGCTTGGCTGGATCTACAAAGAGGAAAGTAGAAAGTGGTTTCTGAACATTATTACCTCTATGCTAAGAACTAATGCTCCTAGAAATTTTAACAGTATCATACCATAGTAATTTGCAGCCAGCTAGTAATTATTTAATAGATGACTATTCCAAATAAAAGAAGATTCTATAAGTTTAAAATCAACATTTAGTTTTTTAAAAAATTTTATTATGGTAAGATATGTATGGAAAACATTTGCCAATTCAACCATTTTTATGCATTCATATGGTGACATTCATCATATTTTGCAACTATCACCACTCTCTGTTTGCAAATTTTTCATCACCTTTAACATAAACTCAGGAGCTCTGGTGGCATAGTGCCTAAGGCATTTGACTGCTAACCAGAAGGCTGGTGGTTCAAACACACCAGCCACTCCTCAGAAGGAAGACTGGGCAATCTATTTCCATAGTGATACCACCTTGGAAACACAAGGAGGGGTCACCATGAGTCAGATCTGACTCAACGGCTGTGAGTTTCATGGGTTATTATTTTTATTTATTTTTTTGGTTTAACAGAAATTCAATATGCCTTAAACAAAATCCCCCCATTTCTCCTTCCCACCTGCCCCTGGTAACTACTAAATAAACTTTGGCCTCTATACACTTCTCTATTCTAGATATTTCATATAAGTAGGATCATATAATATTGTATGACTCAACATTTAATCTTAATATTGCATCACTCAACAGGCTCCTAGGTCCTGTGAGTTCTTCAGAAGCAATTAAAAGAACTGATTAAAGGAGAGGAAAACTATTTTAAAGATATAGATGATAGATAGACAGATAGAGATATATATATAGATACATATAGATATATATATGAAGAAGCATGAATCTAAGTGACCAATCATCAAGAAGAAGATTATAAAAACCTCAAATAAATAACTGAGAAATACAGATAATAAGCTTTATTTTGTCTACTTGATTAAAAGTTTTACATAACCATTTCACTGTGGTTAATACTTTCATCTCAACTTTCCTTTCCACACAGGGTAAAGTCAGTAATAAGGACCTAAATGCTTTGTGGTTTGAAACTCTGGCTACACCACAATTAGCAAATCTAAAAACATTTAATAACGAGAGTCTCAATCAGTCAATGAGAAACTTACATAATTGTAATTTTGTATTTCTACCACTTGTCTGTCAGTGTGTTGCACTGTGGTGGCTCTCATGTTACTGTAATGCTGGAAGCTATGCCACCAGTATTTGAAATGCCAGCAAGTTCACCCATGTGTACAGGTTTCAGCAGTGACTCCAAACTAAGAGAAGAAAGAAGGACCTGGTGATCTATTCTAAAAAACAATGGCCAATGATCACCTCATTAATAGCAGCAGAACACTGTTTGATACAGTGATGGAAGATGAGCCCTTCAGGTTGGAAGGCACTAAAAATATGACTGGGGAACAGCTGTCTCCTCAAAACAGAATGGACTTTAATGACATGGATGGAGTATAGCCTTCAGGATCTTCATTTGTTGATGTGGCATAACTCAAACTGAGAAGAAACCACAGCAAATAGCCATTAATAATCAGAACATCAAATGTACAAATCTAGGAATCTAGGAAAATTGGAAGATGTCAAAAATAAAATGAAACACATAAGGATCAATATCCTAGGCATTGTTGTTGTTGTTTGCCGTCAAGTCGGCC
>NW_006921745.1:2830209-2833502 GCF_000298275.1 Orycteropus afer afer | reverse complement strand
ACATAACAACAACAACAACAACATCACTACGGAAGTAGGATTGCCCAACCTTCCTTCCGAGGAGTGGCTGGTGGGTTTGAACCGTCAGCCTTCTGGTGAGCAGTCAAGTGCCTTAGCCACTATGCTACCAGAGCTCCCCTAGTGAGCTAAAATGTACTGTCATTGGCCATTTTGAATTAGATAATCATATGGTCTATCATACTGGGAATGACAAATTGAAGAGAAATGGTATCACATTGTCACAAAGAATGTTTCAAGACCTATCCTGAAGTACAATGCTGTCAGTAACAGAATAATATCCATACACCTACAAGGAAGACCACTTAATGTTACTATTATTCAAATTTATGCACCAACCACTTAAGTCAGAGATGAAGAAATTGAAGATGTTTACTCACTTTTGCAGTCTAAAGAGTTCTAGTGGTGCAGTAACTAAGGAATTTGACTGACAACCAGAAGGTTGGTGGTTCAAACCCATCAGCCACTCAATGGAAGGAAGACAGGACAATCTACTTCGGTAAAGACCTACCACATTAGAATTCCAAATGGAGTCACTATGAGTCAGAATTGACTCAGTGGCAAGTGAGTTTGGTTTTTTAGTTTTGCAATCTAAAATTGACCAGACATGCAATCAAGAGTCATTGATAATTACTGGTGACTGGAATGTGGAAGCTGAAAACAAAGAAGATGCTCTGATAGCTGGAAAATATATGATAGAAATGATGCCAGAGATCACATGGTAGAATTTTGCAGACTAACAACTTATTCACTGCAAATGCCTTTTTCGACAACACAAATGGCAACTATACACATAGACCTTGCCAGATGGAATATATGAGAATCAAATTGACTACATTTATGGCAAGAGACAACGGAGAAGCTCATTATCATCAGGCATAAGAAGACCAGAAGCCAACTGAGAACACACCATAAGTTGCTCATAAGCAAGTTCAAGTTGAAGCTGGAATTAAAACAAGACCATGAGAGCCAAAGTACAATCTTGAGTATATTCCACCTGAGTTTAAAGGCTGTCTCTCAAAAAGATTTGATACATTGAACTAATGAGAAGCTGTGTGATAACATCAAGGACATCAGGACTTCCAGTAAGATGGAGGAATAGGCAGACAAATGACACAGAACCTCTTCAACAAAGAAAAGAAAAACCAATTGACAGAGATACAGAAGATAATCCTGGAGCCCTGAGCTTTGAAAGGAACTATACAAAAGTGGATTAGGCACCAACTAGTGGAAAAACCTGAATGAAAACAGTGAGTACAGAGACAGTCGGAGCTGCGGACTGTTAGCTACCCTGATGGGACCAACAGCCTGAATACTTACAAGAGATGTTGGGACCTGAGAATTGACCTAAAGATCAGCCCTGGTCACCAAGGGCTGCAGGGATGACTGCACTGGTGGCCTATGACTATAAAGGGAAAAAGCAACGAGGGAGACAACCTGAGCTGTTGACTTTCTGTTGTCTGGAAAGCACAGCCATTTTGGATTTTTAAAGTGACCAAGGGCACAGCCATATTGGATATTTAAAGTGACTGAGGGCACAGCCATTTTGAATGTTTAAAAGTGGTGGCCATTTTGGATATTTAAAGTGACTGAGGGGGTAGCCATTTTGAACCTTTACCAAGTGGCAACCATTTTAGATTTTAAAGTGACAGCATTCTCATTCAGATTTCAGGGACCTAAGAATAGGCTTTGTTTGCCAAGGTTGACAGGGACATATGAGAGATTGACAACAAGAAAGGAGACAGGTGGTGAGTGTATAAGTGCTGTCAACTAGTGAATGGGGGAGCACAGCACAGTACCCTGCTTGCGTATATAACATACAAACAAAACAAAGGAAATGAAAATAATGGGCAAGTCAGTCCAACATACAGTCACCAATTAAATAGAAACACAAAAACATCACAATGTCTTGGAAACAAGAGAGCATCATAGTCCACACAAAGAAGCAAGATAAAGCAGGAGAAAAAAAGGACCAGGATACAGACCCAAAACACATACCCAAGGAAGACACAGCATTGGAACTCTCTGATAAGGAATTCAAAAGAATTATATTTAAGTATCTTCAACAAATTGAGAGACAGATCAAGGAAAACACAGAGAAAACCCTAGAACAATTTCAAAAGGCAATACAAGAACAAAATGACAAAATAAATGAAAAATTAGAGTGATACAAAATCTACAGACAGAAATCCAGAAGATTAATACTAAATTTTCAGAAATAGATAAAACATTGAATGGGCAAAGGAACAAAATTGAATCAATGGAAGACAGAATTGGTGAGATTGAAGGCAAATACCTAAACACTTCTTTGTAAAGGGATCAATCAGAAAAAAATCAAGACAAAATGAAGAAAACCTAAGGTTCATGTGGGATACCATCAAAAGGAATAACCTACATGTAATCAGAATTCCAGAACAGGAAAAGAATAATAAAACCACAGAGAAAATTATCAAAGATTTGTTGGAAGAGAATTTTCCTGGTATGATGAAAGATGAGAATATATCCATTAAGGAAGTCCAACGAACTCCAAAGAGGATAGACCCCAAAAGAAAATTCCCAAGACATATCATCATCAAACTCACCAAAACCAAAGACAAAGAAAGAATCCTGAAAGCAGCACAGGAAAAACAAAAAGTTACCTACAAGGGGCAACCAATCCAATAAGACTAAACTCGGATTTCTTGGCAGAAACCATGCAGGCAAGAAGACAACGGGATGGTATATATATAAAACCCTGAAAGAGAAAAATTTCCAACCAAGAACTATGTACCCAGCAAAATTATCCCTCAAATATGATGGTGAAATTAGGACATTCCCAGATAAGCAGAAATTAAGGGAATTTGTTAAAACCAGACCAACCTTACAAGAGATGCTCAAGGGTACCCTTTGGACAGAGAAGCAACAACAGCCAACATCTGACCATTAATGCACATGATGATACAACCCAGAAACCAACCCAGCTATGGAAGTATACAAAGTAAATAAGCCCACAAGATTGTAAACAGGGAACCAGAGACATCAATTGACAAATGATGACAACTACAAACCAAAAAGAGGGGGAAAACTGTGTCATTACAGAACTTCTAGATGGTAGGGATGTCAAGACAACTACAAGATAGAATGGACTGTTCTAAACTTGGGAAGAAAATTATAAATCACAGGGTAACCTCAAAGAAAAATGATAAACATTCACATCCAAAAACAAGACCAGCATAAATATTCAGCAAATACTAAAACAACAGCAATGAAGGAAGTGATAACATGATTCATAAACA
>NW_006921745.1:2828658-2829729 GCF_000298275.1 Orycteropus afer afer | reverse complement strand
AAAAAAAAAAAAAAAAATCAAGGACATCATATATTCAGACAGCAAAATATCTCCCACATGGAAGGTGAAAATTCTACCATTATACCACCACTGCCCTCTCACATTTATTTATTTGTTGAATGAACCAACAAATGAATTAATGAATTGTGAAACGTCAAACTATAGGAATTCCCAATTTAAAAAAAAATACTAAACAAGAATATCTTATCAAAATTAATTTAACACTGTTACTATGTAAACGGCAAATAACAACAACAACAACTATGTAACTAATGCAATAAAAAGTGGAAAATATGTATATATCAATGAGAATGCCTAGAAAACCCGAAGGAATCCCTGAAAAGCTATCTAAATTAACTTCAGTAAGATGATGAGCAACTTTAATACCTAAAAAAAAAAAAAAAAGATAAAAAATTGCCCTAGCTTGTGACTATAGAGGACAGAGTAGAACTTCCCCATAGGGTTTATTAAGGTGTAATCTTTATAGAAGATATACAATTGAAAAATAAACATCAAACAGAATAAAAATAGTAGTAACATGTATGGCAAAGATTTACTCTTGTTAAGATATGATAAGCTTTTCCCAATTGTTGTTGTTGTTATGTGCCATCGAGTCGGCCCCGACTCATAGAGACCCCTCCTTGGGTTTCTGAGGCGGTATCACTACACAAGCAAGATTGCCCAACCTTCCTTCCGAGGAGTAGCTGCTGGGTTTGAACCGCCAGCCTTCTGGTTAGCAGTCAAGTGCCTTAGGCACTATGCTACCAGAGCTCCTTTTCCCAATTAAGACAAGATAAATCCTCAATAGAAAACCTAGTTAGGGACATGAATATGAAACTTAAAAAAATTCAAATGCCAAATAAACATAAGACAGGACTCAAAATCACTAACAGTAAAATAAATTAATCACTACCAAATTGGTAGGTGTGATTTTGTAATGACGTAACCAATGGTTTACTTGTGCTTAGGAGTTTTACTCTTTTTTTTTTTTTTATTAGGATTTGGGTGAAGATTTACAGAGTAAATTCACTTTTCATACAGCAGTTCACATATACTTTGTCTCATGTCATT
>NW_006921745.1:2807663-2823743 GCF_000298275.1 Orycteropus afer afer | reverse complement strand
AATCCTACTTCCGTAGTGATACTGCCTCGGAAACCCAAGGAGGGGTCGCTATGAGTCGGGGCCGACTCGACGGCACATAACAACAACAACAACAACATATTCTTGAAAAACACATAACTTGTTAATCTATCTATCCATCCATGTATTTTAAGACTATAAGGATAGAAAACAATTATTAATAGTGATTATCTATAAACTCAAAAACTCACTGCCGTCAAATCAGATCAGACTCATAGTGACCCCTCCTTGGGTTTCTGAGACGCTTTCACTATGGAAGTAGATTGCCTCATCTTCTTTCCGAGGAGTGCCTGGTGGGTTTGAACTGCCAGCCTTCTGGTTAGCAGTCAAAGGCCTTAGCACTATGTCAGCAGAGGTATAGATGGCAAAATTTGACAAGATTTTATTTTTTCTTTACTCTTTTCTATGTTTTTCAACGTTCTTATTAAGTATGCATTAACTTATATTCAAAAAATAAATGTTATACATCTTAAAATTACTAATACCATGTTAGGAGTTCTGGTAGCATAGTGCCTAAGGCACTTGACTGCTAACCAGAAGGCTGGCAGTTGAAACCCACTAGTCACTCCTTGGAAGGAAGGTTGGGCAATCTACTTCCGTAGTGATACTGCCTCGGAAACCCAAGAAGGAGTCTCTATGAGTCGGGTCCGACTTAATGGCACATAACAACAACAACAACAACAATACCATGTTGTTGTTAAGTGCTATCAAGTCATTTTTGATTCGCAGTGACATAACTACAACAGAATTCAATACTGCCCAGTCCTGTGACATCCTAATAATCATTGCCATGCTTGAGTCTAGTGTCACAGCCAGTGTCAATTCATCTCATTTGAGGGTCTTCTTCTTTCTCACTGACCTATTTTACCTTCTCCAGGTACTGTTCACTTCTGACAACATGACCAAAGCGTGAGAGAGGAATAAAAGCTATTATCGCTTCTAAGAAACATTCCACTTTCTTCTATCAAAACAGGTTAGTTCACTCTTCTAGCAGTCCATGGTACATTCAATATTCTTCCCAACACTACAATTTAAATGAATCAATTCTTCAATCTTCCTTATTCAATGTCCAGATCTCACATATATATGAGGCTTTTGAAAATACCATGGCTTGGGTCAGTTGCACCTTAGTCTTGAAAGTGAATTTTTTGCTCTTACACACTTTTAGGAGGTCTTTTGCAGCAGATTTGCCCAATGCAATATATCATTTGATTTCTTGACTGCTCCTTCCATGGGCATTGATTGTGGATTCAAGTAAAATGAAGTCCTTTCTCCATTTATCATGATGTTGCTTATTGTGAGGATTTTTGTTTTCTTTATGGTGAGGGGTAATCTATACTTTGATCTTCATCAGTAAGTGCTTCAAGTCTCCTTCACTTTCAGCAAGCAAAATTGTATCATAGTGCAGGTTGTTACTGAGTCTTCCTCTAATCTTAATGTTCCGTCTTCACATAGTCTACTTTCTCAAATTATTTGCTCAGCATACATATTGAACAAATATGGATACAACCTTATTTTAAAACAAGAAATATCCTCTTGCTTGATTCAAATGACTGTCTCTTGGTCTCTGTACAGGTTCCTCATGAGCACAATTAAGTGTTCTGGAATTCTCTTTCTTCTTAATGTTATCTATAACTTGTTATGATCCACACACAGAGTTGAATGTCTTTGTATAGTCGATAAAACACAGGTAAACATCTTCCTGATATTCTTAGCTTTCAGGCAATATCCATCTGACATCAACAATGATATCCCTCATTCCATGTCCTCTTCTTAATTGAGCTTGAATTTCTGGCAGTTCCCTGTAGATGTACTGCTGCAACTCTTTTTGAATTATTTTCAACAAAATTTTACTTGTGACCTTAATGATATTTTTCAATAATTTCCACATTCCGTTGGATCACCTTTCTTTGGAATCAGCACAAATATGGATCTCTTCTAGTGGGGTTGGCCAGGTAACTGTCTTCCAAATTTCTTGGCATAAATGAGTGAGCACCTCCAGTGCTACATCCATTTGCTGAAACATCTCAATGGACATTCCATCAATTCTGGGAGCCTTATTATTTGCCAATTCCTTCAGTGCATCTTACACTTCTTCCCTCAATACCATCAGTTCTTGACCATATGCTTCCTCCTGAATACCAACCAATTTTTTTTCATACAGTGAATTCCTTCCATCTTCTTCCTGCATCTTTCAATATTTTGCCCATACATCATTAAATACTGCATTTCAAGGCTTGAATATTTTCTTCAGTTCCTTCAGCTTGAAAAATGCCAAGTGTGTTCTTCTCCTCTGATTTTTCCAATGCCAGGTTTTTTCACTTTTAAACATAATACTTTACTTTGTCCTCTCGAGCTGTCCTTTCAAATCTTCTGTTCAGATATTTTATTTCATCATTTCCTCCACTCACTTTAGCTACTATCCTTCTAGAGCAAGTTTCAGAGTCTTTTCTGACATTCATTTTAGTCATCTATTCCCTTCCTGTCCTTTTTATGACCTTTTGCTTTCTTCAATGTATGATGTCCTCGATGTCATCCTGTAACTTGTCTGGTCTTCGGTCACTAGTGTTTAATGCATCCAAATTTATTCTTCAGAAGGTCTCTAACATCAGGTGCAATAAACTCAAGGTCTTATTTGGCTCTTGTGGACTTGTTTTAAAATTCTACAGCTTCAACTTAAACTTTTATAGGCGCAATTGATGGTCTGCTCCACAGTCAGCTCCTGGCCTTGTTCTGACTGATAATGTTGAGCTTCTCCATTGTCTCTTTCCACAGCTGTAGTTGATTTGATTCCTGTGTATCCCATATGGCAAGATCCACATGGATACTTACTGTTTATGTTGTTTAAAATAGGTATTTGTAATGAGTAAGTCATTGGTTATGCAAAATTCTATCACACAATCTCCTGTGCTATTTCTATCACTAAGGCTATACTTTCCAACTACCGATGCTGCTCCCTTGTTTCCAACTTTCACATTCTAGTCATTAGTAATTATCAGTACATCTTGATTGCATATTTGGTCAGTTTCTAACCACAAAAGTTAGTAAAATCTTCATTTCCTTCATTTTTGGCCTTAGTGGCTATTGTGTGTATTTGAGTAACAGTCGTATTATTATGATAAAGGAACTCTGGTGGTATAGAGCCTAAGGCATTTGACTGCTAACTACAAAGTTGATAGTTCAAACCCACCAGATACTTGCATAAGTGAGTCTGGATAATCTACTTCCATAAAGATTTAATGAGTCAGAATCAACTTGTTGGCAGTGAGTTTGGTTTTTTTTATTTTATCATAACACTGACAGCATTGTACTTCAGGATAGATCTTGAAATATTCTTTTTTATAAAGAATATCATCCCCAACATGTGACTGTCCAACTCAAAATGGCTAATACCAGTCCATTTCAGCTCACTAATAGCAAGGATCAGGCTCTAGTATAGCAAGGATTGTGAGGATGGTGCACAACTGGACAGTGTTTCGTTCTGTTGTGCATAGGGTTGCTATGAGTCAGACTCAACTTGATGGCACCTAACAATAACAACAACACAATGACAAGGATGTTGATCTTTATGTGTTCCATTTCCTTTTTGATAACTTCCAATTTTCCTACATTTATGTTCTGTACATTCCACATTCCTGTTATTAATGGATGTTTACAGTTGGTTCTTCTTTTGAGTCATGCTATATCAGCAAATGAAAGTCCTGAAACCTTTATTCCATCCACACATCATTATGGTCAACTCTACTTTGAGGAGGCAGCTCTTTCACAATCATATTTTGAATGCCTTCCAACCTGAGGGTCTCATCTTTCCACATGATATCAGATAATGATTCCCTGGTATTCATGAGATTTTCAGTGGCCAATTTCTTTCACAAGTGGATTTGGCCACTTTCTCATCTGTGTTAGTCTAGAAGCTCTTCTGAAACCTGCCCACTTTGTGTGACCTTGCTGGTATTGAAATACTGGTTGCACAGCTTCCAGGATCTCAGCAACACTGAAGCCACCACAGTCAGGTAACTACATCATGTATCCTTAAATTATGCTCAACTATTAAATGGTTATCACATCATATTTCACTCTCCCAATTTCTAACACGATTATGACATTTACAACTAATGAAGCAAAAGCACTTATCACTAAAGTAAACTTTAACCATACTTTCCCCTTGGTCATTGTGGCTGTTTTTAGCTGCTGTTGGGTCAATGCCAACCTATGTGACACCAACTGTTGTGATAACTTAGCTTTCATTTTAAAGCTTCAGAATTGGAGAACTTTTCCTGGAAACAATGCAATAAATACTATCACCCTAAAGATTATGGGGCATAAGATAAACCCTTTTACATGGTTATGTATCTATCAGTGTGTAAACTTGAAAAATATCTATAATTACTTTGTTACATTCATATGAAAATCATTTTTCTGATATTAGAACAGTGAGGACCATGAACAATACAAGATGTGTCCAGTCCATCTAAGACTTTGGGAGAGAATCAGAGTACCTACTGAGTATTGACCTGGACTGGGGAAAAAACATTCCGAACACCTGACTGTGTATTAACATCAACTGAAACACACTAACTAGTATAAAAACAAGACCACCCATCACATATTACACATTTTTTCTCTTGTTTTTTCCCCTGCATATCCTTGCATGAATGCACTAAGTATATAAATCAAGACCCCACACTGCCCTGCGCAGACCTCTACTCAGTGACTCGATGTTTCACTATTTGTTGCAAGAATCTCGGCACTGATCTCTGTTTTGATCTCTTTTCCCTAATAAAGCTGAATCTGATCAATCTGGTTTTTTCCACCTCCTTTTCAGAAACCAACCCATGACCTTCAGGGCCTCTCCTGCCTCTGTTCAAGTGGGGTGTGACAAGAATTAAGCATTATAATTACGCTATCATTTACTGAGTGTGACTATATACTAGGCATTGTGTGAAGTGCTGTATTCATCAGGGTTCTCCAGAAAACTGAACCAACAGGAGATAGGCAGAGAAAGAGAAAGAGAACACAAACTATAGGTTAACGGCAAGACATTATCTGCAGAAGGATGCTGAGGCAGGGCCTTGTCTGCCAGGTTGAGGACAGTGTTTTGATGTTATAGACAATGGGGAGCCACCAAAAGTGGCTGAACAGAGAAGTAATATGAGAAGATTTACATTTTATAAAAGGTATTCTAGCTGCATCTGGCGAACAGGTGATGCTGTAGAGAAAACACTCAGAGTCTATTGCAATATTCTAAGTGAGAAATGATGTGGCTTAAATGAAGGTCATGGCTATATATCTAAAGAAAAGAGACTGCTAAATGTGCATTATTGAACCTGAAAGATTAACAATCAGGGATGAAGTGGTCAATAGTATTTAACGCGACCAAGAAATCTAGAAAAATAAGGGTTGAAGAAGTATCCATTGTTTATTTGTTAAAACCAGACCAGCCTTACAAGAGAAGTTAAAGGGAGTCCTTTGGACAGAGTAGCAACAACAGCAAACAACAACTGACAATTAACACACATGATGACATAACCCAGAAACCAACCCAGCTACGGAAGTATACAAAGTAAATAAGACTACAAGATTGTAAACAGGGAACCAGAGACATCAATTGACAAATGAGGACACTACAAACCAAAAAGAGGGAAGAAACTGTGTCGCTATAGAACTTCTAGATGGTAGGGATGTCAAGACAACTACAAGATAGAATGGACTGTTCTAAACTTGGGAAGAAAACTGTAACTCAGGGTAACCTCAAAGAAAACTGATAAACCTTCACATCAAAATAATATATATATGTCAAAGTAATCTCTAAGAAAACTGATAAACCTTCACATCAAAATAAAAAATAAAAAAAAAATCAAATATTTAGCAAATATTAAAACAATAGCAACAAAGGAAGTGATAACATGATCCATAAACAAAACAAGCTCAGCATAGAAAATTATATGGAACAAAGAAATCAACACCACAGAAAAGGACATAACAAAAATGACAGCAACAAATTCATATTTGCCAATAATTACATATCTGGCAAGGGATTTATCTCTAAGATTCATAGAAAACTCTAATGCCTCAACACCAAAGGAATTAACAATCCAATTGAAAAATGGGCAAATGACACGAATGGAGACTTCACCTAGGAGGATATTCAGGTGGCCGGCTAATACATGAAGAGCTGCTCACAGTCATTGGCCATCAGAGAGATGCAAATCAAAACAACAATGAGATACCATCTCACCCCAGCACTGATGGCAAGGTTCAACAAGACAGAAAATAACAAATGCTGGTGCGGATGTGGAGAGATTGGGACTCTTATACACTGCTGGTGGGACTGTGAAGTGATACAGCCACTGTGGAAAGCAATATGGTGATTCCTTAGAAAGCTGGAATTGGGGATACCACTTGACCCAGCAATCCCATTACTAGGTATATATCCTAGAGAGGTGAGAGCCAGGACAGGAACAGATATATGCACACTCATGTTCATCGCAGCACTAATTACAATACCAAAAAGACGGAAACAACCTACGTGCCCATCAGCGGAAGAGTGGATGACCAACCTATGGTACATACACATAATGGAATGCCATGCAGCACTAAAGAATAATGTAGAGTCTGCAAAACACCGCATAATATGGATGAACTTGGAGGACACTGTGCTGAGTGAAATAAGTCAATCACAGAAGGACAAATATAACATTAGTTCGTTGTTGTGGAGGGTCAAGAAAAGGTTTATATATGGGGAAACTTTCTTTGTTGGTTGATGGGGTGGGAGGGGAGGAGAGGGAACACTGTAAAAAAAAAGGCATTGATCCAGGTCACTTTAGTTTTGTGTATTTCACTGAACATAAATTATATTTCAATAAAATGCATTTTAAAAAAAGTAGGCATTGCTTAAGGAAAAAGAAGTTATGGTGATTTGGTGTGAAGAGTTTTAGTGGAAAAGTCAGGAAAGGCAGATCAGCAGTGCCTTGGAACTGCTATGCACAAGTTAGGAATTCAAGAAATGTTGAAAGAATAAATATACTTTTATTCAGGAGTATTTTTCTGATCTAAACCAATTACACTAAATCTGAATTAAACTGGACTCAAACCAGAATCATCAAACAATCGTTCC
Source organism: Orycteropus afer afer (assembly GCF_000298275.1). Classification (NCBI taxonomy): domain Eukaryota; kingdom Metazoa; phylum Chordata; class Mammalia; order Tubulidentata; family Orycteropodidae; genus Orycteropus; species Orycteropus afer. The sequence goes on along the minus strand of NW_006921745.1, from coordinate 2,816,608 downwards.
AGAGTTATACAGAACAGAGACAGAAGCAATACTACAGATATGAGTTGGGAAGGGAAAGCACCAGATTTATACTAAGTACTAAGCTGAAGTACTTAGTATAAAGTTAAATAGTTTCATCTCTGCTTCCAGACCCCCCTTAAATTAGTTCTTCTTCAACTTTCAAATTTCTCAAATTTTTGCCAAATGTTTCTTTTTGACATATATCTGATCACATCATTCCCCTCTGAAAAATTCTTCAAACACTTCCCACCTTCTCCAATAAAAAATATCTAAGCCCCTGAACATGAAGGAAAAAGTACTTCATAACTCTGTCCCTGCCTGTATTTGTTGCAAGCACTTTCAGCTTTGTGTGGTTCCTCAGTAGCAGTATTCACTCACCTGCTTCCTTGCTTTATTTGTCCTTCCTCTGTTGGCCCATGGCACCTTGGACATGGCTCTGATAAAGAGCTTTAAAGGGCTGTATAGTAACTGTTTACTGATTTGCCCTTATATTATACTCTATGCAATGTACTCAGCAATAAAAAGGAATGAACTCGTGACATACCCTGAATGGACCTCAAGGGAATTATGGATAGTGAAAAAAGTCAATTTCAAAGGGTTATATGCTGTATTATATCATTTATATAACGTTCTTAAAATGACAAAACTCTACAGATAGAGAATTGGGAGGAAGATGGACAGGGGAATAAAAATACAAAGGGGTAGATAGTATTAAGAAGTCTTTTGTGGTGATAGAACAGTACTGTATGTTGATTGCAGTGGTGATTACATAAACCTATATATACATTAGGAGCTCTGGTAGCATAGTGCCTAAGGCACTTGACTGCTAACCAGGAGGCTGGTGGTTCAAACCCACCAGCCACTCCTCGGAAGGTTGGGCAATGCTACTTCCGTAGTGATAACTGTCTCGGAAACCCAAGGAGGGGTCGCTAGGAGTCGGGGCCGACTCGATGGCAAATAACAACAACAACAATATATACATTAAATAAAATTGGGTAGAACTGCAAACACACACTCACACAAATGAATGCAGGTTAAAAATATATACAAGATCTCATCGGTGAGATAAAGGGTACACAGGACATTCTGTATTATTTTGCAGTGTTGTACATTATTTCAAACTAAAAAGGTTAAACAAAAAATGGCCCCAGATATAAGAACCTGAATTTGAACCAAGGTCCATCTGAGTCTCATGTAGGATATTGCCTACAAAATCTGTTTTAATGAAACATACCAAACAAAGCATGCATATAATTCCCTAGAAAGAAGAAATTTATGTCTTGGAGGATCATCCTGGTTCATATTTAAAGAAATCTAAAGAAGTTAAAGTCCTTGGGTGGTGCAAATGGTTAAACACTTGACTCTTAACCTAAAGACTGGAAATTCTAGTCCACCCAGAGGAAACTCAGAAGAAAGTCAATCTATCCACTTCCAAAAAAATCATCCATTAAAAACCCTGTGGAGCTCAGTTCTACTCTTCGACACTTCATGGAGCTGCCATGAGTTGAAGTCAACTTAAACAACTGGTTAATGGTACAAAAAGTTTTTTTAAAAAAAGTTCTTTATTTGGAAGAAATTTAAAATAACAAATCATTTTATTATAAGAATTCCAAAAAACAATGTTATGAAGAAGGACACATGTCATGTTTTTAAGTAGAAAATTAATAAATTACACAAGAAATGTAAATGTCAGGTATTTCAATGTACTACTGTGGAAATGGAAAGAAAGCTTTAGAAGTTGGATAGAAAGTGATAACCAAGCGCCTATGGTATTTGGCACCTTGATAGAGCTCACTATCTCTCACTCCACATCGCTGGAGGTAGCTCTACAGTTTTCAGCTACATTGCCTTGTTTACCTGCAAGATAAAGAGCTGTTCCTCTTGTTGCACACCAGGCAAACAAACTGCACAGCAGAAAGCTGGAACCACTGAACATTTGATGTATCTTCTCCATCTATGCAGGAACTTCTTGATGAGACTGTCCTTGTGAGATGCAGCACATGGCCAAATTACAACCATCACAGCCAGAGTGTTGAGCTAAAAATGTCAAATAGCTTTTGGGAGTGAGTGAAAGTTGCTGCTTGACTTTATATTAATTTGTTATTCCTTATACACTATAATGCCAGCTACGCAAACATTACACATACAGGCAAGAACAAGATAAAACATAAAAGAAGCAAAATAGTGATGGGATAGTTAGTGATATGTTCATGTCTAGCACCATTTTATTTTCAATAAAAATTACCAAAAAAAAATATTTTTATGTATTGATCAAACAGATAAATTTTAAAACTAGAGCAAAATTGGCTCACTGTGTCTGGTCCTCAACGCTGAATGTGCTATTGGTCAGAAGGTGTTATAAATTCAATTTTGTTTAATTAAACTTAGCAAATATCAAGTAGGTGATACTTAACAAATTATCGAGTGTTTAATAGCAACATAAAGGCAAGACATTGCTTTCAAAAGTGAAATAAACAGTGAAAAAGACAACAGTCTGTGGTTTCAAAGGAGATATGAACAGGCATACAATTTAAAAAAAAAAAGAAAGATCATTATTACTGCTATTATTAAGTGTACTGACGTAACAAATTCAATTTTATGTTAATAACAAGAAAAGGAAAACTAGTTAAGAGTGGTCTTCAATATTTGAGGGAGGTGTGGTGGCGTGGTGCCTAAGGCATTTGACTGCTACCCAGAATGCTGGCGGTTCAAACCCACCAGCCACTCCTTGGAAGGAAGATTGGGCAATCTACTTCCATAGAGATACTGCCTCAGAAACCCAAGGAGGGGTCGCTATGAGTTGAATCGACTTGAAGGCAGTGAGGTTTTGTTTTTTTTCCCCGCAATTATTTGAAGAGGAGGTAAATGTTATCATTTGTACCCAGAAGACAGAAGTAGGATCAATGGCTAGAAATAACAAGAATAGTCAAGAAGGCTGGCAGTATACAGTAGAGCATTTAAAATTTTTTTTAAATTAGAGGCCACATGTTTATAGAATGTAGGGCATAATAAATAATTGATGCCTTATTAATTATAATGATACCTAATTAAAATTCTGTACTGAAGAAAGGTTCATGAGACCCTTTCTAAGGGTTTGTCTTAATGAATGGTCCATAGAGACTAGATTTAAGGCAGACTTATAGTGTATCAGGTGGCTTGTGGGGGGAATTCTGTGCAAAAGAAGTGATTCTTGGAAGATAGAGATTAAATGACCCAGACAAATCCTCTCTCATGAAGAGTTTTATATTTTAGAGTGGCAATAAAAGTAATAGAGGTGAATGCAGGTACAGAGTAATTGCTGTTGCTGTTGTTATGTGCATTGAGTCGGACCCAACTCATAGCAACCCCTCCTTGGGTTTCCAAGGTGGTATCACTATGGAAGTAGATTGGATTGTTCAACCTTCCTTCTGAGGAGTCTGGTGGATTGGAACTGCCAGCCTTCTGGTTAGCAGTCAAATGCCTTAGGTACTATGCATGCTACCAGAGCTCCTACAGAGTTATTAAAAGAAAATAATGAGAAAAACTGAACCCTGATTATGGTGAATTAGCTAAAGTACAAAGCAACTAATACTCAATTCTGAGGGAACAACAAGCTGATCAGGCTTCCAGACCTGCTTCTTGATCACCAGAAGTTTGCTATATCCTGAACAATGTTCCATTTCTCCATGACCTACAAAAGTATGTTTCGTCTATCTTGAGTGAATTTATTCATCACCTGAGGGAAATTAAGCATGCCCCATTCTTTTGACAATATTGAACATTACCTGAGCCCTATACAGTGAAAGCCAAGAAATTCTCCATCCTTTTGTGTTCTAAGAAACAGTTTATAGCAAAGAACCACCCTTCCCCACATAAGAATGACCTCCTTTGTTTAGCTATGAAAAGGCCAGACACAGTCTCACCAAATTCCCATTTTTTGCCCAATAAATGATTAGCTAATTTAAACAAAATGTCCACATACTTTAGGTAGGTCCTTTAGCCCTTTCTCAAGCAACAGAAAGTGTACCTTCTTAACAGTCTCTCTGGAGAACCAGCTGACTTCCAGAAAAAAAAAACACTTCCTAATCAACAATCCAGTTAGTTATATTAGCCATGTACTCATCTCAAACCCCAAAACCCTGTTCTCTCTAGCTTCTTCCCCCTATGGCAGTAATATTTCCATTACTGTAATGATTTTTTGAATAAAGCAGATCCTTACCTAAATCCAGAGTTGTTTTTGACACTTAAAACCTGCAAAAAGCTTAACTTTACAAAACACAAATTAAAACTATCAAATATCCTCTTGATAGTGACATTTCTTTCTATAGAATCAGAAACATTACATATTTCTTGATATAAAGCCACACAATAAAATATATAGGAGATACAGACGACCATAAATAACATGTTTTCATATTTTCCCAGTGTTCAAATGGGAAAATAATTTATTGTCTAATTAATTATTAAAATATGACCATTATAATGCAGCATTTCATAACAAAAATTAAAACACGAAACCAAACAATTGAGGTATCGAAATAACATAAGTAATTTCTTTATATTTTACTTTCATCTGGTGTAGTTTCAATTATCTCTTTACAACCTATTCAAAAGAAGGAAAAAGCTTGATGAACTTGTATATATTTGGCCATGAAAGCATGAAATCAACAACAATAGGTACACCAAAAGTCTTTCTAAAGACTTTCTGCAACAATTGGTCACTTCTCCAATAGTCTAATACCCTTTCCTCAAATTACCCTAGATACTTTTTAAAGTTAGGACATTAATGAAGTATATGCACAAAATAAATCTTTAGTTTATTAAATCAAAAAGGAGAATAAATAAGACTTTTTTGCACCAGGAAACCTTTTTTTTTCTAAAACACTTACATTGCTATTTATGAAAGAATTATTTGACAGAGAAAATACTCTAGTATCCAGACGTAATCAACTATGAAATGAAAATAATAAATATTTGTATAAGAAATAAATCACAGGAAAATCTGCTACTCACCCGCATTGACTATTGCATCTATCTCTAGCAATGTGATGTCACCTCTATAAAGAGAAACTTTTTCACTCAAACTTTTCTTCACCTGTGATGCTTCCTGAGTATTCTCCTCTGTAATACAAAGGATATACATTAATAATATTCTTAGGTAATTTAATGAAGAAAATTTTAATACAAGAGCCAATATGAGTCACATTCTAACACATTCAACAAATAGAAATGTATGTAATGATCAAAGAGATTGCTTATTTTCTATTTATTTTGGATTACTCAATACAAATGCAGTATCACATATACTGGGCATCAATAAATTTAGATATGTTATATTGGTCAGCAAAACATTCAGCATATGTTATTATTATAAAACTTTCTATGTTAAAATAAAAGTATATACCACTATTTTACAAAGAGATGAGAAAAAGACATGCAACTACCAAAACAAGTTTAATTTCACTGAAGTAGCTTATTTTTATTTATTCAAGTTACCTGAAAAGCATCTTTAAAAAGGATATTTATTTTGCGCATAGGAACATTAAGTTCAGCACATTGCTACTGCTAAGTAACAAGCTGCCTCTCAGGATGAGACAGATCAGGGAAAATATTTGAATTGTGAAACTGCACCTTTCTTATCAAACTGTATTAACCTTTCACTCTAGAGGGTGCTGCTAGAGTTAGAACAGAAATAGCTTTGGCCTGCACATGACAGCCAGCAAGTTGGTATATTAAAACAAATCAAAACCATTGTGTTATTAAACCATTATGTTATTAAATCTGATTATCTTTTTAAAATGTTTTAGAGCAACACTACAAATTTAAATCTTCATTTATTTTTACCAAATAGTAATGTTAAGAAAGGGAGCTCTGGTGGCATAGTGTCTAAGGCATTTGGCTGCTAACCAGAAGGCTGGCAGTTCAAACCCACCAGCCACTCCTCAGGAAGGAAGATTGGGCAATCTACTTCCGTAGTGATACCACCTCGGAAACCCAATGAAGGGTTGCTACGAGTTGGATCCAACACAACAGGAGTGAAGTTTTTTTTAGAATGTTAAGATAAATTAAACCTATAAAACAAAACTGTAGGAAATACACTAAATTGCTATATGTAGGAAGCTTTTTAATATACTTCTAGGAATGTTGAATTATAAACTCAAACTTTTTAAAGTACATATGAGGTATATAATCTTTTAATGACGAAGGTAATGCTATTAATTCACTAAAGCACTCTCAGCTAAGCATGCAATTTTGAGATATCTAGAGGAGTAGAGGTGAAAAGTTACAAGCCATCTAAATTGTCTCTGGTTCCTAATAGCCGGAGAAAAAAATGGCCAAAGCTAAGGAAATAATTCATGGCCCTGATAATAATCCTTCCTGTTTGTGCCTCCAGAGCATCTCCTTCTTGGCAACCACTTCTCTCCTTAAGGAATTTCCAATCAAAATACTCATTGATGATAACAATAATACATAGGAGAAAGAGGAAAAGGGGGAAGAGGTGAATAATGTAAGATAAATGAACGTTGAAGAAGTATAGACTTTAGTAGACCTTAAAATAAAAAGCACGAATAGGTGAGTTGATTACGTCTGGATACTAGAGTATTTTCTCTGTCAAATAGTGGTTAATAGCAAAAGACTTTACCACCAGACTGACTCAATTCAATTACTGGTAAAATACCAATCAACTTGTAGGTGACCTTGGTGGTGGTTGTGTACCTTCGAGTAGGCCCCAACTCATAGCGACCCCTCCTTGGGTTTCTGAGGCAGTATCACTACGGAAGTAGATTGCCCAACCTTCCTGGTGGGTTTGAACCACCAGCCTTCTGGTTAGCAGTCAAGGGCCTTAGGCACTATGCTACCAGAGCTCCTGTAGGTGACCTTAGATAGATTATTTATTCTCTGCGTGCCTCAGTCTGTAGAACAGTGGCTCTTCCACAGTTAACATGAATTCATTGCACTTAGAATAATGTTTGCCCCACACGAAACAATCAACACACACTATCTTTATTTACAACGATTTCAACAACCATAGTCTGAACATGTGGACTACAACAGTTAAGAATTTCTTAAAATATTTTATGATTTCAAATTTTAAAATCAGCATATTGTTATTGCTGTTGTTGCTATTCCCTAATAGAAAAAAGGATAGCATTTTCTTTATATTCTTACCAAACTGTCAATACTGGCCCAATGATAGACTGAACCACAACAGGACCTGGCATTCCACATACAATCCACTTCTACTATTTTCACCAAATTAGTAATTCTTAATATTCAAATAAAGGAGCTCTGGTGGTGCAGTTGTAAAGTACTCAGCTGCAAACCAAAAGGATGGCAGTTCTAACCCACCAGTCACTCTGCAGGACAACAATGTGGCAGTACGTTTCTATAAACATTACAGTCTTGGAAACCCTATAGGGCAGTTCTACTATGTCTTACAGGGTCACTATGAGTCAGAATTGACTTGATGGCCGTGGGTTTTTTGATTCTCGATTCACAGATGTTGGATGACAAATTTGGTGGCTTTGTCAGACAAATCTGGATATTTGGACTATTGTGAACCTAAAAGTCATAAAGGACTTCTCACTGAAGATGAGTTTCAGGACTCAATTAGGCATTACTTTGACAAGCATATCACAAATGAATGCAAAAGGGTTGACTGTTTCAACTTAGCAGACAGAGTAAATGGATTCCTAAACTATTCCCTAGTTGTATTTTGTGCTAAAAGGTATTTTTTTTAATTTTCTTATAAAGTATTATGCATGTGATACTGCATTGGTATTGAAATTTTTAAAGAAAGATATTGGAAATCATCAAAGTTTAAACCATTTATTATTACCAGAGTTCAGTTTTCTTAAAAGAAATCTTAATCTCTCATCTACAGATTTAGATAATGAAATAGTTCGAACCTAAAGTAAAGATTCAAGCAATTCAACATATTGAATAAATATGCTTCTATGACATGGTATTCAAGTAAGTTACTCAAAGTGGTTTTCACTGAAATTATCAACATCATAAAGAAACACTTTTATCTCTTTATTCCTCATTGTGATGCAAATGGTTAACCCAATTGCCTACTAACCAAAAGTTTGCTTCAGTCCACCTACAAGCATCTCAGAAAAAAGGCCTGGAGATATACTTCTGAAAAATCAGCCACTGAAAATCCTATAGAACATAGTTCTCTCTAATACACATGGATGGGGTTACCAAGAGTCAGAATTGACTCAACCAATGGTAACTGGTTATTCATTATTTTTAAAACTCACATTAAGGATTTCTGGTAAAATGGAGGAATAGACAGACAAGCGACACAGACCCTCTTCAACAAATAAAAGAAAAACCAGTTGGCAGAGATATAGAAATAATCCTGGAGCCCTGAGCTTTGAAAGGAACTATACAGAAGTGGATTAGGTACCAACCAGTGGAAAAACCTGAACGAAAACAGTGAATACAGAGAGAGGTGGAGCTGCAGACTGTCAGCTACTCTGACGGGACCAACAGCCTGAATATTTCCAAGTGGTGTTGGGACCTGAGAATTGACCTAAAGATCAGCTCTGGTCACCAAGGGCTGCAGGGATGACCACGCTGCTGGCCTGTGTCTAGGCAGGGAAACAGCAAGGAGGGAGACAACTTGAGCTGTTGACTTTCCACTGTCCGGAGGGCGCAGCCATTGTGATTGTTTACATGTGGCAGCCATTTTGGATATTTAAAGTGACCAGGGATGCAGCCATTTTGAATCTTTACAAGTGGCAACCATTTTGGATTTTAAAGTGATAGCATTCTCATTTGGATTCCAGGGACCTAAGAATAGGCTCTGTTTGCCAAGGTCGGTAGGGACATATGAGAGGCTGACAACAGGAAAGGAGACAGGTAGTGAGTATGTAAGTACTGTCAACTAGTGAATAGGGGAGCACAGTAACCTGCTTGCATAGGTAATATGCAAACAAAACAAAGAAAATGAAAAT
>NW_006921745.1:2797637-2806767 GCF_000298275.1 Orycteropus afer afer | reverse complement strand
AATATGATGGTAAAATTAGAACATTTCCAGATAAGCAGAAATTAAGGGAATTTGTTAAAACCAGACCAACCTTACAAGAGATGCTAAAGGGAGCCCTTTGGACAGAGAAGCAGCAACAGCCAACATCTGACCATTAATGCATATGATGGCATAACCCAGAAACCAACCCAGCTATGGAAGTATCCAAAGTGAATAAGTCTACAAGATTATAAACAGGGAACCAGAGACATCAATTGAAAAATGAGGACAACTACAAACCAAAAAGAGGGGAAAAAACTGTCATAACAGAACTTCTAGATGGTAAGGAAGAGAAGACAACTACAAGATAAAATGGACGTTCTAAACTTGGGAAGAAAACTATAAATCATAGGGTAACCTCAAAGAAAAATTATAAACCTTCACATCAAAATATAAATATATATTTATATAAATATTCAGCAAATACTAAAACAATAGCAATGAAGGAGTGATAACATGACTCATAAACAAAACAAGCTCAGCATAGAAAATTATATGGAACAAAAACTGACACCATGAAAAAGCACGTAACAAAAATGACAGCAACAAATTCATATTTGCCAATAATTACATATCTGGCAAGGGACTTATCTCCAAGATTTATAGCAGAGGAGTGGATGACCAAACTACGGTATATACACATAATGGAATGCTATGCAGCACTAAAGAATAATGTAGAGTCTGTAAAACACCATATAATATGGATAAACTTGGAGGACATTATGCTGAGTGAAATAAGTCAATCACAGAAGGACAAATATAGTATTAGTTCATTGTTGTGGAAGGTCAAGGGAAGGTTTATATATGGAAGGAAAATTTCTTTGTTGGTTGCCACTGGTGGGAGGGGAGTGGAGGGTATGCTGCAAAAAAGAAAAAAAAATGCACTGACCCATGTCACTTTAGTTTTGTGTATTTCACTGTATATAAATCATATTTCAATAAAATGCATTAAAAAAAGTCATATAAACATCCTTTCTCCTTTACAGCCAAACCCATACTTGCTGCCTAATTCTTCACAGTATATAAAAAAGGCTGCAATTTGACAGTATTAATAATTATCACTATTTCTTTCAATAATAAATTGGGACCAGATGGCATATTTTTGACCACCAAATGTTCTCTGTGAATATAACGTAAATTACCACTTAGAGTCTACCTTCTTATTGCATATCAAAGCACTTCCTTCCTTTCCATACAACCATGCCATATCAGCACTGATCCCAATGTATCTTTTCCCCGTATCCTGCATTTTCAGTGATAAACAGGACAAGATGTTGTCAAGCAATTCTCCCTCACATGCATTCTACATAAATACTAAGCTTCAACTGACATTTTGTACCTCACTGGTTTTATCCAAAACAAGTTGAAATATCTGTCAGTGTGCACACTGTTTTTCCAAATTGTAATATTACTAATATTATGTGGCATTCAAAAGAGATATTTGAAAAAAAAAAAAAAACCACTGTTTCACCTGCTTCCTATTCTGAGGATAAAAAATATCTAGCCTTGCACTAGTTTTATAAGGTCCTCAGTAACAATATGACATGTCAGAAGAAAATGAAGACTCTGAAATGGGCAAAAAAGAAAAAGATTAATGAGTGTCCTATCTACTTTTACCCATCAGAGTTATTTCTACTTTCACTGCCTTTGAGATATTTTACAGTTTTGTCATTGGTAGAATTCTTGCCTTTCATGCAGAGAACTGATTCAATTCCTGCAAATGCATGCCATGTGCAGACATCACTCATCTGTCAGTTGAGACTTACATGTTGCTGTGATTCTAAACAGGTTTCAGAAGAGCTTTGAGTCTAAGATAAAATAGGGAGAAAGGCTTAGGAATCTACTTCCAAAAATCAGCCAATGAAAACCCTATGGGGATCACAACAGTCTGATCTGTAACAGGTCGTGGAGACAGCCCAGCACTGGGCAGCTATTCATTCTGTTAAGCATGAAGCTCACCATGACTCCAGGCCAACTCAAGGGCAGTGAACAAGAACAAAGTTGCAGAAAACTGGTAATAATGCAAATGATTCCTACCCCAGGAAATGGAAATGAATTATGTACCCAAGAATGAAACTGATTATTGCCCTGTGGACAATTTGCAGGTGTTTGTATTTATTTACAAATTTATTTCAGCATGTCTTCTTGACTAATCTCACCTTTATTTTTAAAAAGTCTCTTTAATAGACATTTCTATTTAGTTTTATTTTATTAATTAAATTAATACTTGTATAGCATTTACAATATGCCAGACATTTGACTGCTAACCAGAAGGCTGGCAGTTCAAGTCCACTAGCCACTCCTCAGAAGGAAGACTAGGCAATCTACTCCTGTAGAGATACCACCTCAGAAACCCAAGGAGGGGCTGCTATGAATCAGAACCAACTCAAGGCAGTGAGTTTTGTTTTGTTTTGTTTTGTTTTTGTTTGTTTGTTTGTTTTTGTAATCATCGTAACAAGGAGCTCTACTGGCAAAGTGGGTAAGGCATCTGGCTGCTAACCAGAAGGTAGGTGGGTCAAACGCACCAGCTGTTTCATGGGAGGAAGATGAGGCAATCTACTTCTGTAAAGATTTACAGCTTTGGAGACCCACTGAGGGCTGCTATACATCAGAATCGACTAGATGGCAGTGGGTTTAATCATCATAATAAACATTCCAAACCCGTTGCTATGGAATCAGTTCCAACTTATTTGCCCCATAAGGTTTCCAAGACTATAAATCTTTATGAAAGGCAACTGCCACATCTTTCTCCCATGGAGCAGCTGGTGTGTTCAAACCGCTCATCTTCCGGTTAGCAACCAAGTGCTAAATGCACCACCAAGGTTCCTTAGTATATATTACTATCATTCCACCTTTGTAATTAATGAAAGTGAAGCATATAGAAATTAGGTGATTTGACCAAGTACACACAGCTGGTAAGTACAAAGCTGGGATTTGAACCCAAACACTGTATGCTCTTAACCAACAGGATATGTAGACTCTCATGTACATATTTTTACTTCACAGTCCAACTCTAAATGAGGTATCTGTTGTTTAGGTCTGATCTTTGGCTTTATTTACAAAATGCAGCAATTCCTTTCCTCCTCTCTCCCAACAAAGCACTACTTTACTTCTGCCCTAGAAAAAAATTCAATTGGTTTACCAGAGTGGTTAGTAACTTTGAAAATAATACCAAAGTTTCAGTGGTTTCCTGCTTCTACTTGACAAAATTTCACAACAGACAACACACCTGGGATTAGAGAGCTACATTTAAAAATCAATTTGCAGATGTTAGTCATGTATCTCCTATCTGTTTTCTTTTTGTTTATTTACATGAAATTGTTGAACTTACAGATTCATTTGTGTCAACACATAATCTATTTTTGCAGTGGAACTCTATTTACTATTTACATTTATAACCTTATTCTGGGTTCTGGCATTTATATTACTATTTAATCTCTATTTTAGGCATCTATAAAGCACTTTTGAGATATTGATTCATTTCATAAGGTAGGGATACAATGTAATGTTATAATAAGTCCAACAACAAAAACAAATTTAATCAAATGTATACTAATTACATTAAGATACATTAGCAGACACAAGTCTTGTATAAAGTGATAATACTGCCTTTGTTTCAAAAGCACAACTTTTAAGACTACAACAATTATTAAGAATATAATAAAATGTCCATAAAAATCATATTTCACATTTCAAATTTTTTAAATATATTTGAACACAATTATTTCATCACTTTCCCTCTGGAACTCCTAAACCATCTGAATGCCACTTAATAAACAGCAGAGGGTCCCAGAACACATGTGGAGGACAGAGAGGTTAGGGGATGGTCACACAAAGTGCCTGTTGTTGTTGTTGTTACGTGCCATCAAGTCGGACCTGACTCATAGCGACCCCTCCTTGGGTTTACCTGAGGTAGTATCACTACAGAAGTAGATTACCCAACCTTCCTTCCGAGGAGTGGCCTAGGTATATGCAAATTCGTATGTTCCCCAACTTTAACATCTCTATAATGGACATGATACAGAGAAGTCACCAAGAGCACTAAGCTGGCTAGTGGTCCCACAAGGAGTCTACTGAGAGTGATACTCTACAATTCTGAGGATGCCTAAAAGGTCAGTTTGGTTTTAATGCAATCATGGGGACACAAATTTAAATGGCCATTCCTTCTCTTTAAAAAAAGAAATCAAGCAAATACTGATAGAAATTAATATTAAAATAAAGTGATCAAAAAATAATTTGGGGTTCATTATGGGGCTTTAAGGATAATGCAACCTGAGAACTTCAGGAACACCAGGGAGGCAGGCTATGTTCTTGAGATTCTTTCTTGAAATCAGTAAGTCTGTTGCTTTCCATCCCTCCAACTCCCACCTGATCATGCCTGGCTAATCAAATTAACAATACACTGTTTGACTGGTCTAAAAGTCAGTCCTCCTGCCTCTCCTCCTAGCTCCAAGTCAGCCACACAGAGCTTTCTTGAATGAGAATGTCAACAACAGATCCTCCATTCTTAACTCTGGAACTTCAAACTAATCTTGCTAGGCAAGATCTGAACAAAGAAAGCCACTGGATAATGGCTATATGAATGAGAAACCTGGGCAGTGAGGCATTGCAGGGATGGTGGCATTTCTAAGTGATGAAGAAAAGACAAGTCCAGCCAAGATATGAACTCTACATTCTAGCAGAGTGATAATAAAGCATTCACAAGTAACTTAAATACAAGGAAAGATATGAAAAGTGTCATCAGAGTCAAATTGCTTTTGGTTTCAGAGATGGAGAAAGCACATTCATATGACATTTTATCAAAGAAGAGGCATCTATTGGGTTTTAAAGGACTGGTAAGGGTGCTGAAGTCTGTATGTTGGGATGACAGTGATAGAGCAAAAGGCATTTCAAAGTCACAGGGGCAGAAAATAGAGTATATATTGAAGAAAAGTAAGAATTCATCTGTGGCCAGAATATAGAGAACACTATACATGAAGGAAGAGGAGCTCTGGTAGCATAGTGCCTAAGGCACTTGACTGCTAACCAGAAGGCTGGAGATTCAAACCCACCAGCCACTCCTCAGAAGGAAGATGGGGCAATCTACTTTCGTAGTAATACTGCCTCGGAAACCCAAGGAGGGGTCGCTATGAGTCGGGTCCCACTCTACGGCACATAACAACATACAAGAGTAGCAGTGGCAGGTAACACTGTAACTATCTGTGTTTGAATTAGATGGTGAAGGCTTGGATGATGAGCTGTTTGCAATCCATTAAAGAAGTCACAAATTCACAGGTTTTACCTGAATTCAACCCAAAGATAGATTTTCTTCAGCTTGAACAATGTCATTATCTTATTGCTTTTAAATGCATTTAATTAATTATTTATTTAATTATTTTGCCATCTCGCACCCAGAGAAATTGCCTTGTGGCCCTCTACAGTCACTTGCTGGTTTTTTTTTTTTTAATTTTTTAATTTTATTGTGGTGAAAACATACACACCAAGACATTCACCAACATAACAACTTCCACATTTACAGTTCAGGGATATTGATAACATTTTAGTATTTAAAATCAAGAGATTTCACACTAACACTTAGATTTCCTCCTTCTCTTGAAAACTTAGGAAATCTGGAAACACTGGGCCCACATGAGGCTGCACCCTTTGGACAGGGTATTCTTTGCTTTCTACTTTACAAATCAAAAAAGCACCAAACCCATTGCCATTGAGTTGATTTCAACTCATATGACTCTATAGGACAGAACAGAACTACCCCACAGGGTTTCTAAAGCTGCAAATCTTTATAGAAGCAGTTTGCCTCATCTTTCTCCCATGGAGAGGCTTGTGAGTTTGAACTACCAACCTTTTGGTTAACAGTGAAATGTTTTAACTGCTACACCATGAGAGTTCCTATTTTACAATACAGCATATTTGCTTACAGTTAAACCAGGCTAGCCTTACTCACTTATGTTACCTGTTCGTCTCCATAGACACTGGAGTGTTAGATTTTCACAGTAGAACTACAGTAGAACTTCAAGGACTGTTGCTATTAGTTGCTGTTGAGTTGGACAATTAATGACTATATGTTTGAGATGACCAACAGATCATTTTTAATTAAAAAGAAATCTTTTAGAAATAATAGTTCTAAAGTGCTTTAAAATAATAATTTGAACACCCAAATTTCCATCATATCAAAATCTGTGCCAGATAAATGACTGCATGACAAACAATAAAACTGTAATCAAAACCAATGTTAGGTTCTAGGATGCAATTAAATTTCAGTAACTCAGAAAGTTTTTAGTAAATTGGCCTAAAATATCCCCTAATAATGCTATTTGAATATGACTCTGGGCTTTTCTATCTGGCTTGCTTTGATCAGTGGGACATCAGTAAATGTGACACAGTTGAGGCTTGAAAAGCCTGGGCTTTGTCACATTGGTTTTTGCCCATTTTGCTGTACCAAGACTACCATGTGACAAAGCTCTACTAGAGAATAAGAGGCCACACAGAGCACAGACAAGTCATTCTAGCTGAGGCTCTGCACAACAAACAGCCTGACAAACACAAGCCAGACATGTGAGTGACACCATCCAGAACCATCTAGCTTCAGCTGACCCACCAGTTAAATGCCAATTGATGAACAATCATAAAAAGAATGCTGTTTTAAGCCACTAAGTTTTGGGAGGTTTGTTAAAAAACAAATGCTGGCATAAGAAGAGAGAGTAGGAGGAGGAGGCTTTAAAGAAGATTCAGCACAGAAATGAAGCTGCAAATCACCAGCAAAATAGTCACCATGAATTAACTTAGGGGAGAAGGACTTCTATTTTATCCATGTACAATACCTTAGAGAACCAAAATATATGAGAATTGTGCTGAAGTATAGAAAGGTGTGTGTATGGTGCGTAAGAGTGACAGACAGAGAGAGAATGCTAGTTCAGTATTATATCTTTAAATAAGAATATCAGTTCCACTTGTATGCATCCTAATTCTTCATCTTCTTCCCTAAAATGATAAGGTCAAACTTTTATTCATCTATACTTTATAGCCTGTGTCTCTATGTTAACAATTTTAATTATTATAACCACTTTATTAAGACAACACAAAGAAACTGAGGCACAGAGATATTAAGCAACTAACTCGCCCAAAACTTACAATCAATAACTGATAGTACTAAGATATGCACCATGGAAATACGACTCTAAAATCTATGTGCTTAACCACTGCGTGAGGTTGTTGCTGTTAGGTGCTGTTGAGCTGACTCCGACTCACAGTAACCCTGTGTACAAGAGAATGAAACACTGCCCAACCCTGTGCCAGCCTCACAATCTTTGCCATACCTGAGCCCATCATTGCAGCCACTGTGTCTATCCATCTTGTTGAGGGCCTTCCCCTTTTTGGTTGACCCTCCACTTTACCAAGCATGATATCCTTCTCCAGGGAATAATCCCTTCTGACAACATGACCAAAGTAGGTGAGATGAAGTCTGGCCCTTCGTGCTTCCAAGGAGCATTCCAAGGAACATGTACTTCTTCCAGGACAGATTTGTTAGTTCTCCTGGCATTACATGGTACTTTCAGTATTCTTTGCCAACTCATAACTGAAAAGCATCAACTCTTCTTCAGTCTTCCTCATTCATTGTCCAGCTTTCATATGCCTATGAGGTGATTGAAAATACTAAGGCTTGGGTTAGGTGCACTCTAGTCTTCAAGGAGACATCTTTGCTCTTCAGAACTTCAAAGAGGTCTTTAGCAGCAGATATGCTCAATGCAATATGTCGTCTGATGTCTTGACTGCTGCTTCCATTGGCACTGATTGTAGAACAAAGTAACAGGAAATCTCTGACAACTTCAATCTTTTCTCCATTTATTGTGATGGCTGTTAATTGGTCCAGTTGTGAGGATTTTTGATTTCTTTATGTTGAGATGTAATCCATATTGCAGACTGTAGTCTTTAATCTTCATCAGTAAATGCTTAAAGTCACCTTCACTTTCAGCAGGCAAATTTGTGTCATCTGCATATCACAGGTTGTTAATGAGTCTTCCTCCAATCCTTATGCCACACTTTTCTTCACATAGTCCAGCTTCTCAGATTATTTGCAAAGCATGCAATTGAATAAGTATGGTGAAGGGATACAACCCTGACACACTCCCTTTCTGATTTTAAACCATGCAATATCCCTGAGTTCTGTTTGAATGACAGCTTCCTGGTCTATGTACAGATTCCTGATGAGCACAATCAAGTATTCTGAAATTCCCATACTTCTCAGTGCTATCCATAATTTGTTATGATCCATACAGACAAATGCTTTTGCATAGTCCACAAAACACAAGTAAACATCTTTCAGGTTTTCTTTGCTTTCAGCCAAGTTCCATCTGATATCAGCATTGATATCCCTTCTTGCACATCCTCTCCTGAATTCAGCTTGCATTTCTGGAAGTTCTCTGTTAATATACTGCTGCAACCATATTTGAATTATCTTCAGCAAGGTTTTACTTGTGTGTGATATTAATGATATTGTTTAATAATTTTCACATTCTGTGGGATCACCTTTCTTTGGAATGGGTACAAATATGGATCTCTTCCAGTCAGTTGGGCAGGCAGCTGTCTTCCAATTTCTTGGCATGGATGAGTGAGTACCTCCAGTGGGGCATACATTTATTGAAACATTTCAGTGGGTATTCCGTCAATTCCTGGAACCTAGTTCTTCACCAATTCCTTCAGTGCAACTTTGACTTCTTCCTTCAGTACCATTGGCTCTTGATCATATGCCACCTCCTAAAATGGATGAACATTGATCAATTCTTTTTGGTACAGTGACTCTGTATATTCCTTCCATATTCTTTTGATGCTTCCTGCATCATTCAATATTTTGCCCATAGAATCTTTCAATATTGCAACTCAAGGCTTGAAGTTCTTCACTTTTGGTGTTCTAACTCCAAGTCTTTGCACATTTCATTATAATTTACTTTGTCTCCTCGATCTGCTCTTTGAAATCTTCTGTTCAGCTCTTGAAATCTTGTCATTTCTTCCATTTGTTTTAGCTACTCTCTATTCAAGGACAAGTTTCAGATTCTCTTCTGAAATCCATTTTGGTCTTCTTTTTTCCTTTCCTGTCTCTTTAACGACCTATTGC
>NW_006921745.1:2791137-2792082 GCF_000298275.1 Orycteropus afer afer | reverse complement strand
TATCTTCTGTGTCTGTGTTAATTGGTTTCCCTTTTCTTTTTTGAAGAGGGTCTGTGCAATCCTTCTGCCTAGTCCGCCATCTTGCCCCACCTCCCAAATCTATTCTTTAGATGGTCTCTAGAGGATTCAGAAGGGGTATAATCAAGGCCATATTTTGACTCTCGTGCCAAAATTTTAATTTTAATTTATTTTCATTTTGATTCTAATTGTTTTAAGCTTCAACTTGAACTTGCATATGAGTAGGTGATGGTCTGTTCCACAATCAGCTCCTGGCCGTCTTTTGGCTGAAAATATTTAGCTTCTCCATCGTCTCTTGTCACTGATGTACTGGATCTGCTCCCTGCTACTGCATCTGGCAAAGTCCACATGTATAGCCACCATTTACATTGTTGAAAAAAGGTATTTTCAATGAATAAGTCATTGGTCTTGCAAAATTCTATCATGTAATCTCCAGCACTATTTCTATCACCAAGTCCATATTTTCCAACTACCAGTGATTCTTCTTCGTTTCCAACTTTTACATTCTAATTACCAGTGGTAATCAACATGTCTTGATTGCATGTCAGTCGATTTCAGACTGCAGAAGTTGATAAAAATCTTCAATTTCCTCATCTTTGGCTTTGGTGGTTGGGGTGTAAATTTGAACAACAGTAGTATTAATTGGTCTTCCTTGTAGGTGTATGGATATTATCCTATCACTGATGGTACTGTACTTCAGGATATATCTTGAAACATTCTTTGTGACAATGAATGCCATGCCATTCCTTTTCAATTTGTCATTCCCAGTACAGAGCATATAGTTTCTGATTCAAAATGGCCAAAGACAGAGAACAATCATGGGAGAAAGAAGGATTGTTTATGCACAGGGACAGCTCAGGTGGCAGGAGTGCATGGAGGGATGGACATAGGGAAGAGGTAATTATCGGGAAGAAGTGGGAGGGGAGC
>NW_006921745.1:2787396-2790147 GCF_000298275.1 Orycteropus afer afer | reverse complement strand
CTTTAAATAAGACACATTTCATTCTTACAGTATATTTCTTATAAAGATTAATATGAGTCTATCCAGACAATGTTTTAAGATGTGAAAAGTCAGCTTAGTTAATTATGATATCAGTACAAAAGCATGGCTCTAAGTCTAAACCTTATATAAGAATAATGCACACTAATGCCACAAGTAAGCATGTATAAAAAAATTATAAGGTTACACTACAAAAACAAAAGAATCAAATTTCTGACACTGCAGTAAAGCTTACTGAAATACTAATTTATCAAAAGAAAAATAAATCCTGGTTCAAATAAATAAGAGAACTATAAAAGAGAAACAGTAATATTCATAGTTTTACCTTATTATTATTTAAGTTTAGGAGTTTCCAGTCTGCAGATTAAGACCCTTTAGTGGATTGCAAAGGGTGTCCCTGGGTGGCATAAATGCTTAAGCACTGGACTATTAGCCGAAAAGGTTGGCAGTTCAAACCCACTCAGAGCCCAGGTGATCTGCTTTGAAAGGTCACAGCCTTGAAAACCATATGGAGCAGTTGTACTGGACACACACTGGGGTCACAAATCAGAATCAATTTGATGATAACTATCAACAAGCAGGTTTCAAAGCCAATCTGAAAGGCTGCAACAAAATGATGCTGTTGTTGTTGTTGTTAGGTGCTGTCAAGTCGTCTTCAACTCATAGCAACCCTATGCACAGCAGAACAAAACACCACCGGTACCGCACCAGCTCCACGATCCCTGCTATACTTGAGCCCATCGCCACAGCCACTGTGTCGATCCATCTTGTTGAGGGCCTTCCCCTCTTTTGTCGACCTTCCACCTTACCAAGCATGACATCCTTCTCCAGGGAATAGTCCCTTCTGATAACATGACCAAAGTAGGGAGATGAAGTCTGGCCATTCTCACTTCCAAGGAGCTTTCCGGCTACACTACTACCTCCAGGACAGATCTGTTAGTTCTTTTAGCAGTCCATGGTACTTTCAGCATTCTTCACCAGCACCACAACTCAAAAGCATCAATTCTTCTTCAGTCTTCCTTATTCATTGTCCACCTCTCACATGCCTTTGAGGTGAATGAAAATATCATGCCTTGTGTCAGATGCACCCTAGTCCTCAAGGAGACATCTTTGCTCCTCAGCACTTGAAAGAGGTGTTTTGCCCAGTGCTATGTGTTGTATGATGTCCTGACTGCTGCTTCCATTGGTGCTAATTATAGAACCAATTATAGAACCAATATGAAGTCTTTGACAACTTCAATCTTTCCTCCATTTATTGTGATGCTGTTTATAGGCCCAGTTGTGAGGATTTTTGTTTTCTTTATATTGAGGTGTAATCCCTACTGCAGAGTGTAGTCTTCGATCTTCATCAGTAAGTGTTTCAAGTCATTCTCACTTTCAGAAAGCAAAGTTGTGTCATCAGTGTATCGCAGGTTGTTAACGATTCTCCCTCCAATCTTGATGCCATGTTCTTCTTCATATAGTCCAGCTTCTCAGATTATTTGCTCAGCTATAGATTGAATAAGTGTGGTGAAAGGATACAACTCTGACACACTCCCTTCTTGATTTTAAACCATGTAGTGTCCACTTGTTCTGTTTGAACAACATCTTCCTGGTCTATGTACAGGTTCTTCAAGAGTACAATTGAGTGTTCTGGAATTCCCATTCTGCTCAATGTTATCCACAATTTGTTATGATTCACACAATCAAATGCTTTTGCATAGTCAAAAAAACACAAGTAAACATCTTTCTGGCATTCTCTGCTTTGAGCCAAGATCCATCTGACATCAGCAATGATATCCCTCATTCTACATCCTCTTTTGAATTCAGCTTGCATTTCTGGAAGTTCTCTGTCAATATATTGCTGCAACCGTTTTTGAATTATCTTCAGTAAGATTTTACTTGTGTGCAATATTAATGATATTGTTTGATAATTTCCACATTCTGTGGGATCACCTTTCTTTGGAATGGCTACAAATAGGGATCCCTTCTAGTCAGTTGGCCAGGTAACTGTCTTCCAAATCTCTTGGCATAACCGAGTGAGTGCCTCCAGTGGGGCATCCATTTGTTGGAACATCTCAATGGGTATTCCATCAATACCTGGAGCCTTGTTCTTTGGCAATTCCTTCAGTGCAGCTTCGACTTCTTCCTTCAGTATCATTGGTTCTTGATCATATGCCACCTCCTGAAATGGATGGAGATCTATCAGTTCTTTTCGGTACAGTGACTGTGTATTCCTTCCACCTCCTTTTGATGTTTCCCTGTATCATCCAATATATTGCCCATAGAATCTTTCAATATTGCAACTTGAGGCTTAAATTTTTTCCTCAGTTCTTTCAGCTGGAGAAATGCCAAGCACGTTCTTCCCTTTTGGTTTTTTAACTCCAGGTCTCTGTACATTTCATTCTAGTAATTGGCTCTGTCTACTCGAGCTGCTCTTTGGAATCTTCTGTTCAGCTCTTTTATCTTGTCATTTCTTCCATTTGCTTTGGCTACTCTCTGCTCAAGGGTAAGCTTCCTCATCCTTCTGTCATCAGTTTGGTCTTTTCTATTTTCTCATCTTTTTAATAACCTCTTGCTTTCTTCATGGATGATGTTCTTGATGTCATTGTTCTTGAATTGTGAGCAGTTCCTCCTGTTTTCAGTCACTGGTGTTTAATGTATCAACTCTATTCTTTAGATGGTCTCTAAATTCAGGAGGGATATATTCAAGATCATATTTTGGCTCTTGTGGACTTGTTTTAATTGTCTTCA
>NW_006921745.1:2781249-2787011 GCF_000298275.1 Orycteropus afer afer | reverse complement strand
GATAATTAACACATCTTGATTGCATGTCCACTCAATTTCAGACTGCCAAAATTGATAAAAATCTTCCATTTCCTCATCTTTGGCTGTGGTGGTTGATGCATAATTCTGAATAATAGTCGTAGTAACTGCCCTTCCTTGTAGATGTACGGATATTATACTATCACTGACAGCATTGTACTTCAGGACAGATCTTGAAATATCCTTTGTGATGATGAATGCCACACCATTGCTCTTCAAATTGTCATTCCCAGCATAGTACGTCATATGATTATCTGATTCAAAATGTGCAAAACTAGTCCACTTCAGCTCGCTAATGCCTAGGATATAAATCTCTATGATTCCATTTCATTTTTGACAACTTCCAATTTTCCTAGATTCATACTTCATAAATTTCATGTTCCGATTATTAATGGATGTTCGCAGCTGTTTCTCCTCAATTTGAGTTGTGTCACATCAGCAAATGAAGGTCTCAAAAGCTTTACTATATCCATATCAGTAAGGCTGGTCCTACTCTGATGATGCCGCTCTTTCCCAGTCTTATTTTGAGAATCTTCCAACCTAAGTGGTTCATCAACTTGATACGAATTAAAATATTACAGTGCATAACTTGTGGTGAAAAAAAGTATTGTTTCATGAAATATCTGTTTCAGTTACATGTACACACATACATTTATGGATCATGAAAAGTGTGTCTCTTACTGTTGATCTTGGATAAAACTCTGAAATTTTGAACATTATATGTTACGTCCACTTTGGCACATTAAAATAAATAAATAAATAAATAAAATATTGTTTTTGACATTGTTATTTTTTAAACAGGAATTTTTTTTTTTTTTTAATTTACAGTCCCCACAATGTAAGAGCTTTCTTCCCACTTCCTCCCTGTAGTTGCCTTTTCCCCATGTCTGTCTTGCCTATGCATTCCTACCTCTCTAGCTTTCTCCCTGTGCAAATGCTGACTTTCTGATCTTTCATGGTGGATTGCTCTAAGGAGCACATCTCCCTGGTGGAGTTGTTCAGCATGTAGGCCTATATATCATTTGGCTGAAAGTCAGCCACAGGAGTGAGTCCAATTCCAGGCCCAAATAGTGACTAGGGGCCATAGTCTCAGGAGTTTCACTAGTCTCTATCCAACCAGTAATCTTAGTCCTTTGTGTGTGTGTGTGTGTGTGTGTGTGTTTTAATTGTGTTCCATGTTTTTCCCACTCTATCCAGAATCTCTAATTTTGATCCCTTTCCAAGCAGTTGGTTGTGGTAGCTGGGCACCATCTAGTTCTTCTGTTCTTGAAGTCTAATAGGCTGAGGTTCTCATGGTCCATTAGTCCTCTGGACTGTTTCCATGTGTCTTTGATTTTGTTCACTTTTCTTTGTTCTGGACAAGGAGAGACCAATAGTTGCATTTTTGACAGGCACTTACAACCTTTTATTACCCCAGTGATTCCTCACCAAAATAGGATGTAGAACAATGTTTTTGTGTACTATATTGTGCCAATTGAGCTTGACGTCCCCTATGACCATTGTCCCAAGCCCACAGGCCCAGAGACTCCTTCCATCAAGGTGCTTAGTTATGGCTAAGAAGTTATCCTAACTTTGTCCCCTGTTAGCTCTATACTGTATATAGACATTTTTATAACACATATAAATATGCATGTAGGAATATTGTCTGCCCAACCTATGTATGGTCACTGGTGTATTCCCATTTGCCTATGCATACCTGATTTTTTGCTTCTTTAGTTATGTATCTATCCATAGATTAGTGTTTTCAATTACTGACAATGCAGTATTGTGTATGCAATAGTATTTTTTTTATTGTCTGTACTTCTTGTGTACCTCTCCATGTCTTCCTTTTCCTTAGTGATATTGGTCAACATAATGAAAGCATGTGACCAGCACAAAATGAACAAATTCTTAAAGACTGAGTGTCAAAATACTATAGGGTGAACATACCAGTAAGACTTCTAGTGGATAGAACTAACACCTAATTAACTAATATATTGAGATTTTACATGGTCTGGCACAAAGGCAATAATATAGTAAATATGTAATACATATAGAACTTATTGACCAATTAATTACTGAATGTGTTTATGTTTATGAAGACCTAGTTTGCTCTATATCCTGTAAACCCACTGCTGCCAAGTCAATCCTAACTCATAGTGACTCTATAAGATGGAGTAGAACTGCCCCATAGGGATTCCAAGGCTGCAAATCTTTACAGAAGGAGACTGCCACAAATTTCTCCTGGGGAGCAGCTGGTGGGTTCAAGCTGCTGACCTTTCAATTAGCAGCTCAGCACTTAACCACTGCACCACTAGGTCTCCACTGATGTGTTCTATAGAAGGTCTAAATCCACACAGTAAAATATACTATAATGGACTTCTACAGTAGCACATACAAAACTTATAACTAACTCACTAGTGAAACTTAAATGTAAACTTGAGATTTTCAGTTATGATTTAACCTCTAGTAGATAGCTGAATTCAAACAGAATAGAGGAAGAAAGGAATTACAAAGCTTAAGTTCATTAATTAATCAAAAAAACAAAAAGTTGGAATTTCACAGAATTTTTAAGGCCTTGAGATTCTATGGATGAGTAAATTGACATACTAAGATGTCAATTTGCCCAACTTCACAGAACTAAAGACTCCATAATGATGACTCACACATTTTGGCATGGTATCTTGAAATTTAATTAAGTTTTAAAACATATTTTTTTCTTAATACAGATATATACATACCTATATTATGCCCTCTTCTAAGAGTCAGTAAAGGGTGATGATAATGAGGACAGGTTCTGGAAGCATTATGCCTAGGTTTGAATCCAGCTCTGACAATTATTAGCTGTGTGACACTGGTCAAATTTAACCTCTCTCAGTCTCAGTTTCCTCACTTGTAAAGTGGGGATTGTCCTTGTCTCATAGGGTTAAATAGATTAAGACAAGTAATGCACTTGAAACAGTGTCCTACACATAGTGAAAACACTATAAATATTAGCTAGCAGAAGGAGGAAGAGCATTACTATCTAAAAGTTTGGGCAGACTCCCTTCTTTGTATGATATATACCATATAACACAACACTTTACATATCTTATTTTGAAAAACTACTGATTGACTATTTTTAAATACCCCTCTCCTATCAGGTAAGCCAGAAACTCACCCAAGGAGCAGGGAAGACAGAAGAAAGTACCTCACCTGAAGCTGAAAAGAAACAAAAATTAGGCGAGAAAATTGAGTGAAGAACCCCAGAGGAATGCTGGAGTCAAGGAAAATGTGAAGAATAGAATGAAGGACCACCAGAGATCAGAAATAAGTCAAGCAGTCCTAACACTAGTAAGAAGAGAACAAAGCAGGTGAGCCAGGTGCCCACAAAGAATCTAAGTTAACTGGCCAGGACAGGAATGGCACTCTGTGGCTCTCTGTTATGTGCAGCCTTTGTTGGGCCCACAAGGTTCCATGCAAATAAAAAAGATCAGAGGTTGGACTAATGCATCAACTGAGTTGGGGAACTATGTTCCCTCCTTCCCTGCTCCGTGCTATCCACAACAAATTTCTTGAGTTCTCTGAACTCACATTGTATGTCAAACATTGAAGTGAGTGAACAAAATTATTTTCTTTAGTTTCATGACTTTCTTCCTGTGCCAAAGCTGTATTTTATTTTCTCCCAGGATTCTTTGAGGATTATGTTAATAAGTACTCAATTACTATAATTATTAATCTTAGCTTATCTTTATTCACAATCTCTTAATTTCAGTGATTATCTTTAGCATAAAGTATTTAACAGGTGAATTACACTTGGCACTGTGCCAGATGTTATACAATTTAAATAAAACACACAACCTCTGCCTGCCACAAGCCAGTCCAAGAAAATGAGTGACCTATATAATCAATCAGCAAAATCGGAAGGGAGCCTGAATAGAGACAGAGACCCCTAGGAAGCTCATAACATAGTCCTGGTCCAAACCAAGACTGTGGCAATGGAGAAAGGAGGCAAAATGAAAATGCCAGCAAAACTCAAGAGGCACATTTAATATAACATTCAAGTCTCACTGGAAGAGGGAAGGCAGGAAGTTGCTGAGGTTGGTTTTCTGGTTTCTGATTTGTGTAGTTATTAAAGGATATGTAGGTAGGAGAGCCAACTTGAGAAGAAAAGAATTAATTCAGCCTTGAATGCATCAAATTTTAATTTCTTACAGAATATCCAGGTAGCAGAATTTCATATACTGATCTTGGTCCTGAAAAGACACCTTTTCAGGTTAGAGATGCAGATTTGGAAGATACTATAATGTAGTTAGTGGCATGGGTAAGATTATCACAGGTGCACAATAAATGTAAACAGGTCAAAGAATACTAGAAAATACTGCCCTTTGTAGCCTGGGCAATGGGAAAGGTCATGAAAAAGACACAAAGAACAAATACTTGGAGAGAAAAGGAAGGAAATGAAAAAGCAAAACAAAGACACAATTTAATAAGAAAGTGATTAGTAGCATCAAATGTACAGAGGAGTAATTTAAAGATGAACAGGTCCTATTTGATGTAACAATTATGTCATCACTAGTGACCTTTTTGGGGACACCAGGAAGGAAGCAAGCTCGCACGGCAGGTTTGGAGCAGCTGGGGGAGACCAGGAAGTGAGCAGAGTGGTTTGGAACTGCTAAGGGAGACAAATTTGTCTGTCAGTTTGTTGCACTGTGGTAGCTTGCATGTTGCTGTGAGGCTAGAGACTATGCCACCAGTGTTTCAAATGCCAGCAGAGCTACCCATGGTGGACAGGTTTTAGCAGAGCTTCCATAATAAGACAGACTCAGAAGAAGAAAGAAGCCATCCACTTCTCAAAGAATTGGCCAGTGAAAACCTAATGAATAGCAGTGAAACACTGTCTGGTATATTACTGGAAAACTGTGTGAATAACCTTGAAACACTGTCCAATATAGTGCCAGAAGATGAGAGCTCATCAGATCTGAAGGCATTCAAAATACAACTAGGCAATAGCTGTCTCCTCAGAGCAGAGCCAACTTTAACAATATGGATAGAGTAAAGCTTTCAAGAACTAATGGAGGTTAGGTCATGCCACACATGCTAATGTGGCATGATTCAAGATGAGAAGAAATAGCTTCAAAGATCGATCAATAATCAGAACATGGAACATACGATGTATGAATCTAGGAAAACTGGAAGTTGTCAAAAATGAAATGGAATCCATACAGATGGATATCTTAGTGAGTTGAAATGGACTGGTTTTAGACATTTTGAATCAGAAAATCATATGATCTACCATGCCAGGAATGACAAATTGAAGAGGAATAGCATAGCATTCCTCATCACAGAAAATGTTATCAAGATCTATCCTGAAGCACAATGCTATCAGTGATAGGATTATATCTATTGGCCTACAAGCAAGACCAGTTAACACTACAATAATTGAAATTTATGACCAAACACCAAAGCAAAAGATGAGGAAATTGAAGATTTTTACCAACTTCTGCAGTCTGAAATTGACCAAACATGCAATCAAGATATGTTGATTATCGCTGGTAAATGGAATGCAAAAGTTAGAAACAAAGAAGAATCACCGATAGTTGGAAAACAGTGATAGAAATAATGCTGGAGATTGCATGACAGAATTTTGCAAAACCAATGATTTATTCATTGCAAATACCTCTCTTCCACAACACGAACAGTGGCTATATACTTGGACTTCGTCAGATGAAGTACACAGGAATCAGACTGACTACATCTGCGGCAAGAGGTGATGGAGAAGCTCA
>NW_006921745.1:2776294-2779839 GCF_000298275.1 Orycteropus afer afer | reverse complement strand
TCTTGTTATGGCTCTCACTTCTTTAGGGTATATACCTAGTAATGGGATGGCTGGGTCAAATGGTATTTGTATTTCCAACTTTTTAAGGAAGAAGCTCAATATCTTCAGCCAAAATGAGACCAGAAGCTGATTGTGGAACAGAGCATCAACTGCTCATATGCAAGTTCAAGGTGAAGTTTAAGACAATTAAAACAAGTCCATGAGAGCCACAATATGACCTTAATTATATCCTTCCTAAATTTAGGGACCATCTAAAGAATAGATTCGATGCATTGAACACCAATTACTGGACACCAGAGTAACTGTGGGATGACATCAAGAACATCATCCACAAAGAAAGCAAAAAATCATTAAGAAGACAGGAAAGGGAAAAAAAAACAAAACAAAACAAAAGACCAAAATGGATGTTAGAAGAGATTCTGAAACTTGCCTTTGAATGGAGAATAGCTAAAGCAAATGGAAAAAATGACAAGATAAAAGAGCTGAACAGAAGATTTCAAAGAGCAGCTCAAGAAGACAAAGTGAATTATTATAATGAAATGTACAAAGACCTGGAGTTTGAAAACCAAAAGAGAAGAACACACAGAGCACTTCTCAAGGTGAAAGAACTGAAGGCAAAATGTAAGCTTTGACTTGCAATATTGAAAGATTCTATAGGCAATATATTGAATGATGCAGGAAGCATCAAAAGAAAGATGGAAAGAATACACAGAGTCACTGTACCAAAAAGAACTGGTAGATCTTCATTCATTTCAGGAGGTGGCATATGATCAAGAACCAACGGTACTGAAGGAAGAAGTCAAGAATTGCCAAAGAACAAGGCTCCAGGAATTGACGGAATACCCACTGAGATGTTTCAACAAATGGATGCTGCTCTGGAAGCACTCATTCAGCTATGCCAAGAGATTTGGAAGACATCTACCTGGCCAACTGACTGGAAGAGATCCCTATTTGTACCCATTCCAAAGAACGGTGGGTGATCCCATAGATTGTGGAAATTATAGAACAGTATCATTAATATCGCACACAAGTAAAATATTACTGGAGATAATTCAAAATGGTTGCAGCAGTACATTGACAGAGAACTTCCAGAAATGCAAGCCGAATTCCGAAGAGGATGTGGAATGAGGGATATCATTGCTGATGTCAGATGGATCCTGGCTGAAAGCAAAGAGTACCAAAAGGATGTGTACTTATGTTTTATTGACTATACAAAAGCATTCAATTTTGTGGATCATAACAAATTATGAATAACATTGAGTAGAATGGGAATTCCAGAACACTTACTTGTACTCATGAGGAACCTGCACATAGACCAGGAGGCTTTCATTCGAACAGAACAAGGGGATACTGCATGGTTTAAAATCAGGAAGGGAGTGTGTCAGGGTTGTATCCTTTCACCATACTTATTCAACCTGTATGCTGGGCAAATAATCCGAGAAGCTGGACTATATTAAGAAGAACGTGGCATCAGGATTGGAGGAAGACTCATTAACAATCTGCGATACGCTGATGACACAACTTTGCTTGCTGAAAGTGAGGATGACTTGAAGCACTTACTGATGAAGATTGAAGACTACAGTCTGCAGCATGGATTATACCTCAATATAAAGAAAACAAAAATCCTCACAAGTGGACCAATAAGCAGCATCACAATAAATGGAGAAAAGATTAAAGTTGTCAAAGATTTCGTATTACTTGGTGCTACAATCAACATCAATTGAAGCAGCAGTCAAGACATCAGAAGACATATTGCATTGGGCAAATTGGCTGAAAAAGACCTTTTTTCAAGTGCCGAAGAGCAAAGATGTCTCTTTGAAGACTAAAGGGCACCCAACCCAAGCCATGGTATTATCAATTGCCTCAAATGCATGTAAGAGCTGGACAATGAACAAGAAGACCGAAGAAGAGCTGATGCTTTTGAGTTGTGGTGTTGGCAAAGAACAGTGCAAGTATCATGGACTGCTAAAAGAACTAACAAATCTGTTAGTGAAGAAGTGCAACTGGAATGCTCCTTGGAAGTGAGAATAGCCAAAATTTGTCTCACCTACTTTGGTCATGCTATCAGAAGGGACCATTCTCTGGAGAAGGATATCATGCTTGGTAAAGCGGAGGGTCAAAGAAAAAGGGGAAAGCCCTCAACAAGATAGATTGACAGAGTGGTAGCAATGACGGGCTCAGGTATGGCAAGGATTGTGAGGCTGGCACAGGACCCGGCAGTGTTTCATTCTGTTGTACATATGGTTGCCATGAGTCAGAGACAACTCAATAGCACCTAACAATAACAACCTCAGCAAAACATTTTCAGTAAAGCCAGAATATGGATGTGCCTACAACTCAGCTTAGATCATAATGCTCTTAGGGATGGATGAGAGAGAAATCTGTGTCCTTTAATGGCCACTTAGAGTAAAGCTTTTAGCTGACCTGAAACATCCCCATAACATAAGAAATAAAATCTAATATCCTTTATATCATGGAATTTTTGGTAGGACTCTATTACAACATCCCAGCCTTTCCTAACTTAGAAATTGAGAAAATACATATACCATAATTTAATGAAATCCTTTTTGAGAGCATTTAGGTTATATCCCATTAAATATAGGATTATAATATAAAGATATTTATACATAAATCTTTCAGCACATCTCTGATGATTTCCCTCATTTCCAACTCCTGAAGTAGAATTGTTTTATCGAATTACACATAGGCTTTTGGTGCCGACTGCCAGATCATACTGCTTTATTTACAAAGAAATGAGGGGAAACAACAAATAAACAGTTTTAGACAGTAAGAGAAGAGAGACAGAGTCTGTAGATGCTGAAATGACCTCAAAACGAATAAAGGCCTAAAAGAGGCCAATAGATTAGAAGGTTCTTGTCTACTCAAGCAGGGTTGAGGACTGTAGAAGTCAAATTTCATTAGATTCTGTATCTTTCTTAATTCCTTCAAATAGTCATTAACTCCTTTAACTTTAGTTCAATTTTAACTCTCCTCACCCACATCTAACTAGTCTCTCTTGTTGTTGTTGTTGTTATGTGCCATCAAGTTGGACCCAACTCATAGCGCCCCTTCTTGGGTTTCCGAGGCAGTATCACTATGGAAGTAGATTGCCCAACCTTCCTTCCAAGGAGCAGCTGGTGGCTTTGAGCCGCCAGCCTCTGGTTAGCAGTCAAGCACCCTCTAAATCCTACAAATTCTCTGCTTAAAATATCTCAAATCCATCTTCTTCTCTGAAGCTCACTGCAATATAGTGCATTAATTAAACATTAAAATAAATTCAGTCAAAAGATAAAAGTCCCCTCTCAGTCTGGCTTTAACCCATCTTATCAATCTCATCTTCCACAACTCACCCAACACCCAGCTCTTTTATCAAATCAGTCTTTTCAATGTGTCTACATCTTTGTAAATGTAGCTCTCATTAACTGGAATGCCATTCATTTTCATCTCCCCTGACAAATTCTACTCATCTTTTAGGAGTTGGTACAAATGTTTTATGAAGTCTTCTCTACTATCCCAAATAACTTCGTCAGGCTAGACTCATTTTT
>NW_006921745.1:2771804-2776194 GCF_000298275.1 Orycteropus afer afer | reverse complement strand
TTTTTTTTTTTTTGGCATATCTGAATCCTTCCAGATTCTTAGCACAATGACTGACACATCATAAATAATCTAAAAGTTACTGAAGGAAGAATAGGAAGACAGGAGGGAACATGGTAGAAAAAATAGAATGAAAAACTAATAATAACACAAAGAACATTTGAAAATCAAAGCTAATAATCTTAAATATTTTAGTGAACGATAATAAAAAACGATAATAAAAAAAAAACTAGTGAGCTCTGGTAGTGTAGTGCCTAAGGCACTTGACTGCCAACAAGAAGGCTGGCGATTCAAACCCACTAGCCACTCTGTGGAAGGAGGATGGGGCAATCTATTTTCGTAGTGATACTGCCTCAGAAACCCAAGGAGGGGTCGCTATGAGTCGGGTCTGACTCGACGGCACATAACAACATGTCAAACTAAAACAAGTTTCTATGCAGAAATGATAATAACTTGGATATAATACTTTAATTTTCTGCTTCATAAGTCACCAACCTCCAAAGCTTCTATATTTTATTCTTTAAAGTTTCAGCAAGTGTGTTCTATGGAACTAAGCAAAATCTCTCAGAATAAGGCCAAGACATTGCATTTTTGTAGTGCCTAAGGCACTTAACTGCTAACCAGAAGGGTGGTGGTTCAAACCCACCAGCCACTCCTCGGAAGGAAGGTTGGGCAATCTACTTCTGTAGTGATACCATCTCAGAAACCCAAGGAGGCATCGCTATGAGTTGAGTCTGACTCAACGGCACATAACTTTTGAAGTACAACAAACTTAAAAAAAACATGCATACCATTCACAGAAAATAAAAGCTATTAACTCAATTCCTCAAAATGTGTTCCTGGGCTTTGCCACATTGTTACAAACTTGAAGGACATACAATTTCTAGCGATGATTAAGATGCTAGGAAAGCGAAATCCCACAGCAATTATACTCAGGGTCATCATTTTTGAGGCCATAAATTTGAAAAATTTAAGGAATATTATAAAATCTCCAACTCTAGGATACTTGGGAAAAAGAAACATCTGTCCTTGAGAACTTGAGCACATATCCTCTTGCAATTTTGGACCAGGATCCTCTCAACTCTTTCCTTCAATGATTTTTACATGATTAAAAACAGACTTTCAGAATTCATATACAAAATCATACATATTTGTAGAATGACCAATTTGTAGACAAAGTAGTAGATCTAAAAGAAAAAAAAATTAATAAAAATCACAAGTTGTTTCGTCAATTATTATTTCCTAGGTTATCTTGGGGAGCTCTGGTAGCATAGTGCCTAAGGCACTTGACTGCTAACCAGAAGGCTGGTGGTTCAAACCCACCAGCCACTCCTCGGAAGGAAGATGGGGCAATCTACTTCCGCAGTGATACTGCCTCGGAAACCCAAGGAGGGGTCACTATGAGTTGGGTCCGACTCGATGGTACATAACAAACAACAACAGGTTATCTTGGCAAAATATCATAAAGTTTACTTTCTATTAATATGTAAGACTTGAAAAACTTCTCTCAACTCAAATAACCAGTAACAAACTGAAATGGAAAGAATCAGTAGTAGACTTTATATCCAACTTCTTTCAACGGAATCTTCTAAAAGAGTTACATCTTTTAATCAGTAGTGTATGTATGCTTACAGGAGAAATTATATTTAGTGTATTTCAAAATAAAACCCAGTATATTTAGCGATGTTTTTCAGTGTGAGAGTGCATGGTGTTCACACTTGTGTGGTGTGCACACATATACAGATGATGAGGTGAAAAAAACCATTCTGATATCTTCAAGATAATGCATGCAAAGTTTCCCTATTTTTATTCAATAATTGCGTAAGTGTCGCCAAGTGATGATGGTATTTTCATGGCTATATTACTAAGATAACAAGAATCCTACTAACCAAGGATGTAAATCTTGACTACAAAAAGGTCTGTCAACCAATTCAAATTCAGAATCAATAAAACAAAAGTTTTTGAATTTTCAGGGACAAAGAAAATTCACAAGCTGGCCAAGATATATGAAGGCTCAACAAGAATACCACCCTAGTGTATGTCCTAAAATACTGCTAAAAGAAATGGTAATACTCCTCAGGCCTAAAAGAGAGGATAGATACTCCCTACACCCATATCCAAACATTTCTATTCTTTCTTCTAACTCCCGCTGAGATGTACTATCTTCTCCTCCTTTTCATTGGGGTTATCCTGTGTCTTCCCTGTCACCTTAGACTTCTTTCAATGTCTTCCTTTCCATCCCATGCCTGTCATCACTCCCAGTGATATCAGTATCCACTTGGTCTTTGGGTTCCTTGGCCCTCTCACCTCTAAAAATCTTTTCCTCTAGCAACCTCAAGCATCCATTCCCACTATGTGTACCATAACCAAAATCTTAATCTCCAACAATGCATTCTCTGATGACTGTCTCCTCGCCTTTTATCTCACTTAATTTTATCTTATCAAGATTTCCAACCATTAATCTCCCTATTTGTTAGATATGCATCACAGCAACATTTCTCAAAAGTGTTGTCTATACTCACTTTCTCCACATCATCACCTCACATTCCCTATTCCATTTTCAGGTTTGTTTGTTTAACTTTTTATTGTGATTTGGGTGGAATTTCACAAAGCAAATTTTTTTTTTCTTAGTTTGATTTTTAATTTTATTTTATTGTGATTTGGGTGAAAGTTTACAGAGCAAATTCATCTTTCATACAGCAGCTCACATACACTTTGTCTCATGACATTGATTGTAATCTCCCACAATGCAACAGCTCTCCTCCCACTTCCTCCCCATAGCCATTCTTCCTGTGTCCTTCCTTCCCATGACTTCTGCCAGAGCTGTCTCCCTGTGCATACACAGCCCTTCTATTCTCCCATGACTGATTTCTCCAAGGAATGTATCTACCTATTGTAAATGTTCAGTTCATATGTTCGTCTTTTGTTTGGCTCTAAGCCACAGGAGTGGGTTCAATTCCAGACCTGAAGGACATCTAGGGGGCCATAGTCTCAGGGGTTCCACTAGGCTCTATGGGACCAGGAAACCTGGTCCTTTCTTTTCTTTTTCTTTTTTTTTTTTTTCATGATTTTGAGTTCTGTTCCATATTGTTCTCCCACTCTATCCAGGATCTCCTACACAGATTCCTCTCTGAGTGGCTGACAGTGCTAGCCAGGCACAATCTAGTTCTGGTCTCATAGTTGCAAAGGCAGAGGATTGCATGGTGTACCAGTCCCTTGTACTAATTGTTTCCATGTGTCTTTGGCTTTCTTCATTCTTCTTTGCTCTGGATGAGGAGAGACCCACAAAGCAGATTCATTTTATATTCAACAGTTCATATACATTTCATTTGTGAAGTTGATTAAAATCCCCACAATGGAACAGTTCTCTTCCCACCTCCTCCCTGTGGTTACCCTTCCCTGTGTCCTTCTTACCTATGCATTCCTGCCTGCCTAGCTTTCTCTCTGTGCAAAGGTAGCCCTGCTAATCTCCCATGGTTTACTGTTCTAAGGAATGCATCTCCCTGGTGTAGTTGTTCAGCTTGTAGTCCTATCTATTGTTTGGCTAGAAGTTAAGCCATGGGAAACAAAAACACAAAACACAAACAAACCCACTGCCATCAAGTCAATTCAGACTCATAGCAACCCCTTTTTAGTTTCCGAGGCAGTAAATCTTTACAGAAGTATATTGCCCAGTCTTCCTTCCATGCAGTGGCTGGGGGGTTTGAACCACGAACCTTCTGGTTAGCAGTCAAATACCTTAGGTATCATGACACTAGATGGTAGTGAATCCAATTCTATGCCCAAAAGGCGACACAGGACCACAGTTTTGAAGGTTTCACCAATGTCTATCTGGTCTTCTTTATGTTTTTTAATTTTTCTGTGTATTTTTCTCTATACAGGATCTCCAAGTTTGATCATTTTATGAGTGGTTGGCATTGGTAGCCAAGCACCATGTGTTGTTGTTGTTAGGTGCCGTCGAGTCATTTCCAACTCATAGCAACCCCATGCACAGCAGAACAAAACACTGCCCAATCCCGTGCCAGATCCATGATCCCTGCTATACTTGAGCCCATCATTGCAGCCACCATGTCAATCCATCTCATTGAAGGCCGTCCCCTCTTTCGTCGACCCTCCACCTTACCAAGCATGACATCCTTCTCCAGAAAATGGTCTCTTCTGACAACATGAGCAAAGTAGGTGAGACGAAGTCTGGCCATTCACGGCTCCAAGGAACATTTCTAGTGCACTTCCCCCAGGACAGATCTGTTAGTTCTTTTAGCAGTCCATGGTACTTTCAGCATTGTTCACCAGCACCACGACTCAAAAGCATCAACTCTTCTTCGGTCTTCCTTATTCATTGCCCAGCTCTCACATACATACGAGGCGATTGGAAATATCATGGCTTGTGTCA
>NW_006921745.1:2760852-2769242 GCF_000298275.1 Orycteropus afer afer | reverse complement strand
TGCAGCTCTTTCCCAGTCCTATTTTGAGAGCCTTCTAACCTAACCAGACTATTCATAAAGTTGCGCGGTAATGTATCAGACAGTGTTTCTTTGCTATTCATAAGGTTTTCCCTAGCCAATTCTTTGAGAAGTGGATGGCCTCTTCCTTCTTCCTAGTCTCTTTCAGTCTGTAAACTGGGTTGATACCTGTGCACCATATGCATCCCACTGGGTTTGAAATACCAGTGGCTCAGCCTCAAAACTTTAAATGGTCATATAGGCTGAGGTTCCTGTGGCCCATTGATTCCCTTGGAGTAATTGTTTCCATATATATATTTTAAAGTAAAATAAAGCATGCAGATGAGAACATATTATTATAAGCTTTTAAAGGAAAATAATTTTCTTTTTTAAATGAACATTCAAATATGCACCACCCAGTTTAAGAATTAAAACACCAACAGTGTATTTCAAGCTCTGTACATGGCTCTGGAGCCCCTGGTGGTGCAAAAGATTAACATGCTCTGGAGCCCCTGGGTGGTGCAAAAGATTAACATGCTCAACTACCAACTGAAAGACTGGAAGTTCACATCCACCCAGAGATGCCTCAGAAGAAAGATCTAACAATCTACTTCCAAAAAATCAGCCACTGGAAACCCTATGAATCACAGTTCTACACTAACACATATGGAGTCATCTTCAGTCAGAATCAACTCAATGACAACTGTTTTTCTTTTAATGTACCTCTATCCTAAATTTTGTGTTGAAAATTCCTTTTGAAGTTTTAACAATATTCATCTAATGCATGTATCTACATACCACGTTTAAATTTATTATTGAAATTTACATAAATGGAATAAAATTGTATGTATTCTTATTTGCTTTGATAAATTTTATATTTGAGGATTTCATCTATGTTTATGCTTGTGGCTGTAGACCACCACTTTTCAATACTAAACAGTATTCCATTTTGTGTATATGAAACAATGACTTTATCTATTCTCTTATTGATGAAAATCTGAGTTGTTGTTTTCTGTAGTATAAGCAGGATTGCTAAGGAACATTCTTGAGCACGTCTCCACGTGCACATGTGCAAAAATATCACGATGGTATGTATATACCAGTGTGAAGTAGAAGTGCAGAGTTGTGGGTATTCATGGGTTTAGTGTGAAATCGCTTTCCAAAGTAGAAAGTGTATCACTTTATACTTTCAGTGATTTACTCTTCAACCTTCTACAATCTGGAATCTGACTTTATTAATCCACTGAAATGGCTCTTGTCAAGCTCCCCAATGACCTGTGTATTGTCAAATCCAATGACTACTTTTCTGCTCCCATCTTCTTGAAACACGTGCATTTCTTAGCTTCTATCATTGTTTACTGCCCAAGGTTTTCATTTCACTACCAACTCCTCAGTCTGTTTCTGGCTTTTGCAGCCATCTCTAAATGTTAAGTTCCCTAAATCTCAATCCTCATTTTCCTTACTTTCCTCTATACATGCACTCACCTTGGGAAGCTCATCCAGTCCCATGATTTTAAAAACTAGAAATATTAAGGATCTCTCCTGGCACACCACCTGGTGGTTCAAACCCACCACCTGGCTCCAAAATTTACTATTTTCAGCCTAAATATCTTCCCCTAAGATGTAGACTATCACCAATTGTACTATCTCCAAAATATATCTCAAATCCACCTATTTCTCTCCATTTCTATTGCTTCTCCTTAGTCCAAGTCACCGAAAACCATTCAGTTGGACTAAGTGGTTCCCCATTTCCATTCTTTATTTTGCCCACTCCCACAAAATAGTCTCTGTAACCAGAGTAATCTTTTTTAAAAATGCAAAAAGGATCACTCACGTTAAAAAGACTTCAATGGCTTTGTGGCAGAAAATGCTAATTGTCCTCCAATACTCATTCTCTATTTCTTCTTTTTAGTAATAACTCTCCAACACATACATATACAAACAACACACATAAATTCTAAAATCGTACATGGTCAACCAGCAACGGACTACATGAACAAGCTTTCCAGGCTGCTAAGAGTGCTCATGCAGAAATTATACTTAAAAAGAAAGTTGCAAGCCATTTATTTCCCCTTTCCATAACAGAAACATGGACATGTAGATGATAAGGTTGCTTGAACCACATAAACATAGGTAACATCAGATGATTGAGGAACCCAGTTTCCTTAGATAACCTTGTGGAACAGAACCAGCTACCAATCCTGATTGAGTTGTTGCATGAGAGGAAGTTCTGTTTTGTTTGAAGGCTTGTATTTGAAGGTGTTTTGATACAGCAATTGAACATACAGTGTAACATAGTTTCCCATCATACTTGGAATAAAGTATAAGCTCCTTACAAAGGATATAAGTCCCTGTATGATCTGATCCAGTCTTCTCTTTCTCAATAACTTTGTTCCAATATCACTGGAAACCCAATCTAGATAGTCCTCCCTTAGACTTTCAAATATCTCAATCTTTCTATTACCAAGTTGTTAACCTATATGTCGAGAGCTCTGGTAGTGTAGTGCCTAAGGCACTTGACTGCTAACCAGAAGGCTGGTGGTACAAACCCACCAGCCACTCGTCAGAAGGAAGGTTAGGAAATCTACTTCCATAGTGATACCACCTCAGAAACCCAAGGAGAGGTCGCTATGAGTTGGGTCTGACTTGACGGCACATTAACAACAACCTATACATCACCTCTTCAGAAAAGCTTTGTTCATATAACAGCCTTCATTCCAGAATATTACTCATTTTATCTTCCTCATATCACAGCCTTGAATTATCTGTTCAACTGTTTGTCTATTATGAGTCATCATTAAGTGCTTGGAAAGAACATTTCTGTTCATGACTGTTATCTCAAATATTTAAGACAATGCCTCACAGAAGGCACTAATAAGCAATGTTGAATAAATGTTCCTTCAAAAGTTACTTTGGCTACCCTTAGCCAGATCTATGTTCCTTCTTGTTCTTCAAGCATCTGATTAAATGCTACTGGTGCAAAAAGTCTTCCCTAACCAACCTATCTAACATAGCCTCCACCCTAATGGCAACCAGTCATTTGCTATCACTTCACCCTCACCCTGTTCATTCCCTTATATTATCCTTCACAATTTTAAAGTACCTTGTTTATTTACTTTCTTATAGACCGTATTCACCAATGAATGTAAAGCTTGATGAGATAAGGGGCTTCATCTGTCTTTTTCACTTAATATTCCTATTTGCATAGAACTGAATCTAGTGCTTTGTAGGTACTCAGTGAATTTTTGTGTGAATAAATTTATTATAAATATAGAGACATAATAGAATGCAAATTTAATGATTGTAACTCGTGACAAAATGACATGCAAAAAAATAAAAATAAATTGAAAATTAAGTTTAGTCTGAATTATGAACCATATCAATAAAAAGACAGGAATGAGAGAAAGATGGAGAAGTTTAAGTTTTTCCTCTTAATATGAGGGATTAAGGAAATGTTCTTGACTTACTCTTGATAGAAAAATACAGGTTCAAATATATGGAAAATTCTTAAAGTAATTTTCAGCAAAATTAAAATAAACTATACATCCTCCAAATTACATTTCCTACACATGAAAGGGGGAAAAAAGCAAGCAGTCTGCCTAACAAAAGTATAAAGCATGAAATTTTTTTTTTTTTTTAATTTATGGCTATGAGTAAATGAATATGAATAAAAGTTCCCTAATAAAAGTCACAGGTTAAAAAAAAAAAAAAAAAACTGACTTCCAATAAGACGGAGGAATAGGCAGACAAGCTATACAGACCCTCTTCAACAAAGAAAAGAGAAACCAATTGACAGAGATACAGAAGATAATCCCGGAGCACCGAGCTTTGAAAGGAACTATACAGAAGTGGATTAGGCACCAACTAGTGGAAAAACATGAATGAAAACAGTGAGTACTGAGATGGTCGGAGCAGCAGACTGTCAGTTACTCTGACAGAACCAACAACCTGAATATTTCCAAGTGGTGCTAGGATGTGAGAATTGACCTAAAGATCAGCGCTGGTCACCAGGGGCTGCCAGGACAACTGTGCAGGGAAACAGCAAGGAGGAAGACAACCTGAGCTGTGGACTTTTGGCTGTCCAGAGGGTGCAGCCATTGTTTACAAGCAGTGGCCATTTTCCATATTTAAAGTGACTGAGGGTGCAGTCATTTTGAATGTTTACAAGGCCAGCCATTTTGGATATTTAAAGTGACCAAGGGCACAGCCATTTTGAATCTTTACAAGTGGAGGCCATTTGGATTTTAAAGTGACAGCATTCTCATTCAGATTTCAGGGACCTAAGAATAGGCTCTGTTTGCCAAGGATGGCAGGGGCATACAGGAGGCTGACAATAGGAAAGGAGACAGGTGGTGAGTGTATAAGTGCTGCCAACAAGCGAATAGAGAAGCATAGCACAGAACCCTGCTTACAGAGATAACATACAAACAAAACAAAGAAAATGAAAATTGTGGGCAAGTCACTCCAACATACACAATCACCAGTTAAATATAAACACAAAAACGTCACAATCCTTCAGTGACAACAGAGCATCACAGTGCACACAAAGAAGCAAGATAAAGGAGGAGAAACAAGGGAACAGAATACAGATCCAAAACACATCCCTGAGGAAAATGCAGCACTGGAACTCCCTGATAAGGAATTAAAAAGAATTATATTTAGGTATCTTCAATGGATTGAGAGACAGATCAAGGAAAACACGGACAAAATTGAGGAAAACACAGAGAAAACTCTACAACAATTCTAAAAGACAATATAAGAACACAATGGCAAAATAAATGAAAAATTAGAAATGATACAAAATCTACCGATAGAAATCCAGAGGATTAATACTAAGTTTTCAGAAATAGATAACACATTGAATGGGCAAAGGAGTAAAACTGTATCAACGGAAGACAGAATTAGTGAGACTGAAGGCAAATACCTCAGTACTTCTTTAGACACGATCAATCAGAAAAAAAGTTCAAAATAAAGCAAAGAAAGCTTAAGGTTCATGTGGGATACCATCAAAAGGAATAATCTATGTGTAACAGGAATTCCAGAACAGGAAGAGACAAATAAAACCACATAAAAAATTGCTGAAGATCTGTTGGAAGAGAATTTTCCTCGTATGATGAAGGATGAGAATATATCCACTCAAGAAGTCTAATGAAGCCCAAACAGGATAGATGCCAAAAGAAAATCACCAAAACATATCATCATCAAACTCACCAAAACCAAAGACAAAGAAACAATCCCGAAAGCAGCACAGGAACAATCCAATTGAAAAATGGGCAGAAAGCAAGACTAGATACTTCACCAAGGAGGATATTCACGTGGGCAGCAAACACATGAAGAGATGCTCATGCTCACTGGCTATCAGAGATGAAAATCAAAACAATAAGATACCATCTCACCCCACAGGAAAAACGAAAAGTGACCTATAAGGGGCAACCAGTAAAACTAAGCTCTGATTTCTCAGCAGAAACCATGCAGGCGAGAAGACAATGTGATGTTATCTATAAAACCCTGAAAGAGAAAAATTTCCAACCAAGAATTATATACCTGGCAAAATTTTCCCTCAAATATGATAGTGAAATTAGGACATTTGCAGATGAGCAGAAACTAAGAGAATTTGTTAAAACTAGACCAATCTTACAAGAGATGCTAAAGGGAGTCCTTTGGACAGAGATGCAACAACAGCAAACAACAACTGACCATTACACACATAGTGACATAACCCAGAAACCAAACCAGCTATGGAAGTATCCAAAGTAAGTAAGACTACAAGATTGTAAACAGGGCACCACAGACATCAATTGGCAAATGAGGACAACTACAAACCAAAAAGAGGGAAAAAAGTATGTAGTTAGAAAAAAGTATGAACTTCCAGATGGTAGGGAAGTCAAGACAACTACAAGATAGAACAGACTGTTCTAAACTTGTATAAATCACAGGGTAAACTCAAAGAAAAAGGATAAACCTGCACATCAAAATAAAAAAGAGGACCAGCACAAATATTTAGCAAATACTAAAACAACAGCAATGAAGGAAGTGATAACACAATTTAGCACAGAAAATTATATGGAACAAAGAAATTAACACCATGAAAAAGCACATAACAAAAATAACAGCAACAAATTCATATTTGTCAATAATTACATATCTGACAAGGGACTTAAGGGACTAAGATTTATAGAAAACTCCAATGCCTCAACAGCAAAAGAATTAACAATCCAATTGAAAAATGGCCAGAAAATATGAATAGATACTTCACCAAAGAGAATATTCAAGTGGGCAGCAAACACATGAAGAGATGCTCATGCTCACTGGCCATCAGAGATGAAAATCAAAACAACAATGAGATACCATCTCACCCCAGTACTGATGGCAAGGTTCAACAAGACAGAAAATAACAAATGTTGGAGAGGATGTGAAGAGATTGGGACTCTTATACACTGCTGGTGGGACTGTAAAGTGATACAACCACTGTGGAAAGCAGTATGGCAATTCCCTA
The DNA here is from genome assembly GCF_000298275.1 of Orycteropus afer afer. NCBI lineage: Eukaryota > Metazoa > Chordata > Mammalia > Tubulidentata > Orycteropodidae > Orycteropus > Orycteropus afer. The sequence goes on along the minus strand of NW_006921745.1, from coordinate 2,762,749 downwards.
GAAAGCTGGAATTGGAGATACCATTTGACCCAGCAATCCCATTACTAAGCACATATCCTAGAGAGGTGAGAGCCAGGACAGGAACAGATATATGCACACTCATGTTCATTGCAGCACTAGTTACAATAGCAAAAAGATGGAAACAACCTACATGCCCATCAACAGAAGAGTGGATGACGAAACTACGGGACACTCACACAATGGAATGCTATGTGGCACTAAAGAATAATGTAGAACCTGTAAAACACCACATAACATGGATGAACTTGGAGGACATTATGCTGAGTGCAGTCAGTCAATCACAGGACAAATATAGTATTAGTTCATTGTTGTGGAGGGTCAAGGAAAGGTTTATATATGGAGGAAAACTTTGTTGGTTGTCAGGGGTGGGAGGGGAGTCAAGGGAACAATGCAAAAAAAAAAATGCATTGACTCATGCCACTTTAGTTTTGTGTATTTCACTGTACACAAATTGTATTTCAATAAAATGCATTAAAAAAAAGATTCTCACATTTTATGAAAATTCTGTAACTGAAAGACAATAAAGAGAAAGCAAAGATATGTCTGCCGTTTGAAAATGAAAACAAAGCCAGGACAAAATTAAAGAAAACAATTTTTTTTTAATGCACCCTGGAATATACAGCAGGACAAGGAAATGGGATTAGATATGAGAACATACAGGCTGGCATAGCATATAATTTATTGGCATCTTTCATAGGCGACAAAATTGTAGTAAAATCCATCCTGAATTTCTATTGTTATTTTAATATAAATATTGTCTTACTGCTAAAGTAATATTTTTTGTTTCCTGTAATCTGAACATTTTTTACTGCAGTATAACAAACATAACAACAACAACATAACAAACATACAGGAAAGCTCATAAATCACACACATCTCACTGAAATATCCTGAAGTGAACATCCCCATATGACCACCGCCCATGTCAAGAAATACGTAGAAGCCCTACTAATGCCCCTTACCTATCACTACCCATTCTTCTTCCACAAAAGTAACTACCATCCTGAGATCTAAACCATAGGTTAGTTTTGCCTGCTTTTCCAATTTTACATACATAGAATCATTTACAGTCTGTATTCTTTGATGCCTGGTTAATTTTAATTAACAATATGTTTGTATAATTTATTTTTTGTTATTGCATGTAACTGTCATTTGTGCATTTTCATTGCTGAACTCATTGGATTGAATATACAACATTTATTTATTCATTTTACTGTTGATAGACATTTTTATTGTTTTAAGATTTCGGCTAACACAAAAAAGGAACATGCTGCTTCAGACAATACTGTACTTATCTTTCACTGGATATTTGCCTGAATATCTATTAAAATGTTTGTATACAAACACTCACACTCATACACACACACACACACACACACACGCCTTTAGCAGATGCTGCCAGTGTTTAAACAGGATTTCTGCAATTTACACTCTACCAGAAGCAAGAGAGCTTCATTGTTCTCCATATTGTGCTGACTTGGTATTGTCAACCTTTTTTAATTTTAGCCATTAGGGTAAGTGTTATAATAGCATCTGACTGTACTTTTAATGTAGCCCCTTGACGGTGCAAACAGTTAACACACACAGCTGCTAACCCAAAGGTTGATCGTTAGAATTCACTCAGAGGTGCCACAGAAGGAAAGCCTGGCCATCTACTTCTGAAAAATCACCCATTGAAAGCTTTATTGAGCACAGTTCTAGCCTGACATGAGCAGAACTCATCACCATGAGTTGAGCTGAATCAACGGCAACTGGTGCTGGTGGATTCAATTAGCATTGCTATGATGAATAAGATTGAGCAATTTTTCACATCTTTATTAAATACCTGTTTAGGTCTTAGGCTGGGTGTCTCTAAAGAGGTAAAACGAGTGAAGCT
>NW_006921745.1:2751121-2760742 GCF_000298275.1 Orycteropus afer afer | reverse complement strand
TATATAAAATCAAGGAAATATCTTATGCAGCTGTAGAGGCTGGCAAGTTCCATGACCATGAGTCAAAGGTCAACCTGGAGGCCTCCCTGATTCAAACAGCTGCATGGACTGACAAACCCAAAATCAGAAGGCAATACAGCAGGCTACTGGTTCTCAAGCTCAGACAATGATAAGCCAGATGTAGGATCCTGAGCAAAAAGCTAGAGAGCTGTTCCACATATATTAGAAGCAGACCACACCCTGAAGGAAACTCCCTTTCAGTTGATTGACTGCTCATAGCCGATCTCATCATGGAGAATGACTACACCATAACTGCTAAACCACTTAAAATCATGACCTATCCAAATTGACACACAACCTTAAGAATCACAGGTCACTTTCCCATTTTCCTATTGGGTTGTCTTCTTTTCGTATTGATTTGCAGTGTTATAATACGGATATAAAGGAGCTCCCATGGTATACTGGGTAAAGCATTTGGTTGCTAACTGAAAGGTTTGTGGTTTAAAGCCACCAGCTGTTCCATGGGAAGAAGATGAGGCAATCCACTTACGTACATTTACAGCCTTGGAAATCCAGTGAGGTCACTATGAGTCACAATTAGTCAATGGCAGTGGCAGTGGAATATGGATATAGGCCTTTTGACTGGTGCATGTACTGAAAGTATCTTTTCCCATCTTTGGTTTGCTTTTTATTTTTTTTATTGGTATCTTTGATAACAGTTCTTAATCTGTCAATGGTACTATTTATCAATCTTTTCCTTTATGTTAGGAAATTTTTGCCATGCTTAAGAAATACTTTCCTACCTCAAGGTCATGAAGATACTATATTGTTATATTACCCACTAGAATCTTTATTGTTTTACTTTCCATATTTAGATCTTCAATTAGATGTGAAGTAGGAAGCAAGGATTAAGTTTCAATTGACCAGCAGCATTTATAGAAAAGATCAATTATTTTTAATTGGTAAAAGGTAAAATCCACTATGAAGATATCACTCACAAACTTTTACATATCAAATAACATAGCATTGAAACATTAGTAACAATGAGAAAATAAACATGTCAACAATATTACAAAACTTTAAATATATTTTTCATAAGTATATGATAGTTGAAGCAGTTAAAAAAAGAGAGAATGTGAATAATATAGATAATAAAGCCAATAAATAAATATATTAAGCTTTAGACCCTAGGGAAGATTCAGCTTCTATTTTTTGTGATGTTATATGTGTCAAAAGAAAGAAAAGGCAATAAATTCTCAAAAAACCAAAATTGTACAAGACTTATTATTTGATTAAAATAAAGCCAGAAATTAAGAACTGTATTTTAAACATATATATATTTCAAAATTTAAAAATATTCTCCTAAGAATTCAAAGAGAAAAATCGCAGCTGCATTTACTGAACATATACAAAATAAAAATAATAGTATATGCCATATCAAACCATATAGGAAAAAAAAAAAAAAAAACTCACTGCCATCAAGTCAATTCTGACTCATAACAACTCTTAGGGTTTCCAAGGTGGTAAATCTTTAAGGAAGTAGAATGCCCAGTCTTCCTTCCGCAGAGTGGTAGGTGGATTTGAAAAGCCAAACTTTTTGGTTAGCAGTCAAATGACTTAGGCACTGTACCAACAGAGTTCCTTATCAAACCATATGAGACTTGGTAAAAGCTATAATTAGAAGCAAATTTAGAGTAATAAGATCTTTCATAAAAAGTTCAAAAACCAATACCAAACCTGTTGCCATCAAGTTGTTTCTGACTCATGGCAACCCTATCTGTCAGAATAGAACTGTCCCAAAGGGTTTCCAAGGATGTAATTGTAAGGAAGCAGACTGCCTCATCCTTTTCCCATGGAGCAGTTGATGGATTTGAACCACCAACCTTTCAGTTAGCAGATGAGTGCTTAACTATGGTGACACCAGGGCTCCTTCATAAAAAAATAAGAGTATTAAAACAAATTGCTAGAATAAAAAAAAAGTTTGACAAAAAGGAGCAATAGAGGTAAAATTATAAGATTTTTTTTTCATTTAGAAAGCAGATTAACAGAAAAATTAAAAGTAAATCTAAGTGTTTCAAAAATATCAGTAAAATACACATACTTCCGATTTAATTAAATATCTAAAAAGAAAAACCATAAAGACATAAATTTGATAATGATAAAAGAGCTTTAATTAGATTTAAGGATATTCTATATATACCTGTCTACTGATACTTTTAAACATTGGATGAAATTGACAACATTAAAAGAAAATATCAATTCCCTTCTCATATTTCCTTATCACATTATTAAATACCTGAGAAGACCAATAACTATAGAATAAACTGAAAAGTTAACAAGTAAATCCCCCTAATAATGTATATGAGTAAATGCTTCACAAAGATAAACTACTCCAAATTGCCACAAAGTAAGTAACTTCCAATTTCTTTAGATTGTTACAAAAAACAGGAAAATATATAAAACTTGTAATTTTATGGATTTGGCATAATCTTGACAAAAATAGCACAAATAATAAAAATGCAAACAAATCTTATTTGTTAACATGCATATAAAACTCTAGATCATATACTAGTAAATAAGCTCTAGTAAACTATTGAAAGAATAATATACCATGACTTGGTAGGGTTTATTTCAAGAAGGCTAGAAATAAATATTAATAAATCCAAATTAAAATTAGAGATCAAAATAGAAAAATGATGTAATTATCTTCAGTTGCCAAACATGGAATTTGATGAAATTCAGTATCAAATTCCTGATTTATTATATCTTATTGTATCAGCATATAAGGATTTTTCCTTAACATAATAAAAAATATGTATTTCAACCCAGAAATGACTAATTAGTGGGGAAATATTAGACCTGCACAATACTATCTATGAGATTGCTAAAAGGGCAGGGAGGCCACATCTTCTAACCTCCTCTAACCCCACAAGAGGAAGACAGAATCACCGTCAATAGCCCAACGCCTATTACTGCAAGACCAGACATGTTGCCTACCTCCAGCCCTTTCACCAACCGTTCCTCCCAAAGCACCCACCACCTCTCTCCTGGGTCTGGTAATTTGCTGCAGTGGCCACACAGAACTCACAGATTAGGGGGCTTATTAGGGAAGCACCAGGCTACAATTCAGGTTCAGGAGAAAAGCTCAGTCTCTCTCCCCAGCCCACAGTCTCTCTCCTAACAGTCTCTCACAGTCTCTCTCCCAACAGTGAGTGTCCCTCAGTGTCTCACTCAGCAATGTGTGCCTCTTGTGTCTCTTTCCCAGCAGTGTGTGTCTCTTTCAGGAGTGTATGTCTCAGCAGCACGTCTTCCTTAACCAGCAGCCAGAGAGAGACTTCTTCTGCCTCTAGGAGGCCTCCTTTTGACCCCAGCAGAGTGGCCAAACCAACCAATCATAACATCAGAATTCTAAGCACCTGAGAGAGAGCAAGAACCTCCCAAAACATCATTTTTGTTGAGCCCAACAGAAATACCCCAGGTGGATAACTTTTACAACCAGGAGCTCCTCAGTTGCTCACAGCAAATTCCACCACAGAGTTTACAAAGACTTATGGCTAGAAAAGCCACACTAAGTAATTTACTACACCGCAGAGATGTTCCATGGGGAAAAAATGTTTCATGGCCAAATACATTTTTTTTTGTTTTAACATTTTACTGTGGAAGTTTTCAGAGTACATTAGTTTCCCATTCAACAATTACACACATTTTGTTCCGTGACTGTCGTAGTTCCCTAGTGCTGCTTTAACAGAAATACCACAAGTGGATGGCTTTAACAAACAGGTATTTATTCTTGTACAATTTAGGAGGCTAGAAGTCCAAGCTTAGAGAGCTGGCTCTAGCAGCTGAGTGGAAGCCCTTCAACTTTGGGTGTCAGCTATCTCTTGTTCCAGGCCCACTGGAGCAGGCCAGAGGATTCTCCTAACTCCTAACTAACTACTGGCTCTGAGACTGATGAACCCAAGATCAGCAGGTAAAATGGCACAGTCTCAAGATCACCAGGCAACACAGCAGGCTACTGGTTCAAGTCCAGGGACTGAAGATGAGGAATCATGAACTAAATGCAGCATTATTTCTAAAAGTACTGGAAGCAGGCCACACCCCAAGGGCAACTCCCTTTGAACTGATAAACTCCTCATAACAGATTCTACCACAGGGTTGATTACACCACGTCCAATCTTATCATGGGGAATAACTACATCCAGCTGTCAAGCCACTCAAAATTACAGCCCACTCAAGTTCACACACAACCTGAACTACCACAGTGACATTGTTGTTGTTGTTGTTATGTGCCCTTGTCAGACCTAACTCATAGCAACTCCTCCCTTGGGTTTCCGAGGCAGCATCACTATGAAAGTAGATTGCCCCATCTTCTTTCTGAGGAGTTGCTGGTGGGTTTGAACCGCCAGCCCTCTGGTTAGTAGGCCAGTGCCTTAGGCACTATGCTACAAGAGCTCCCACAGTGACATTAATCACTCTAAATGTAAAAGCATTCTTTTGCTTTCCCCCTGGGCTGCCTGTTTCCACTCACCCACATTACTTGCCTCTTACTGCCTTCTGAATTTTGTTTTTGGGCAAATGCTGACCTTTTAGTCTGGTTTAGTTTATTGTTCTGAAGAGCATGTTTCACATAGATCTGAGCATTCACTTTATAGCCTATTGTTTGGTGTGCCCGACATAAGCCATGGTATTTTCAATCACCTCATATGCATGCAAAAGCTGGAAAATGAATAAGAAAGATCAAAGAACTGATGCCATTGAATTATGGTGTTGGCAAAGAATAATGAGTATATCATGGATTGCTAGAATGAACAAACCTGGCTTGGAAGAAGTACAGCCAGAATGTTCATTAAGTGTAAGGATGGTGAAATTTTGGCTCATGTGCTTTGGACATGTTATAAGGAGGGATCAGTCCCTACAGAAGGACATCATGGTTGGTAAAGTAGAGAGTCTGAAAAAGAGAAAGACCTTCAATGAGATGGACTAAAACAGTGGCTGCAACAATGGGCTCAAAGATAGCAACAACTATGAGGATGGCACAGGATAGGGCAGTGTTTCATTCTGTTATACACAGCATCACTGTGAGTTGGAACCAACTTGATGGCATGTAACAACAGCATGGTTTAGCTGAAAGGTGTGAAACCTGAGAGTGGGTTCAAATTCAGATTGTTTGGTCTTTTTTATGATTCTGAGTTTTGGTCTACCTTTTTCTTCCATTCTGTCTAGGACGTTCTCTTGTGATCCAGATCACAGCAGTCAGTAGTGGTAGCCGTGCACCATCTAGTTCTGGTCTCAAATTAATGGAGGCTGTACTTCCTGTAGACTAATTGTTTCCTTGATTCTTTGATTTTCTTCACTCCTCTTTGCCCCAGATGGGAAGATACAAAGAGCTGTATCTTAGATGGCTGCTTGCAAGCTTTTAAGACTCCAGTCTCTACTCATTAAAGTAGGATGTAGAACATTGTCTTTATGGACTATGTTATACCAATTGACCTACATAGCTCCCGAGATTATAGTCCTAAGCCCTCAAGCCCAGTGATTCTGTCCCTCAAGGTATTTGGTTATGGCTGAGAAATTTTCATAACTTTGCTCCTTGCATGCTCTACTATGTAAGTGAAAATGTTTACAACACATACAAATACATATGTAGAAATAGGCTCTGCAGACCTATATATGTTATTGCAGGATGTTGTTGTTGTTGTTATGTGTTGTTGAGTCGTAGCAACCCCTCCTTGGGTTTCCGAGGCAATATCACCACGGAAGTAGATTGCCCCATCTTCCTTCTGAGGAGTGGCTGGTGGGTCTGAACCTCCAGCCTTCTGGTTAGCAGTCAAGTGCCTTAGGCACTATGCTACCAGAGCTCCCTTATTGAAGGATAATGTATGTAATCCTATTTACCATTATTGCCTTTACTCTTGCACACCTCCCAGTGTTTTCCTTTGCCTTCATCATGTTATGCTGACATTACTGTGTATAGCCTTTTCCTTCACCCAAGTTAATACATGTCTATTATCTAGTTAGTGATTTTCTCTTCCTTCTCCTCCTATCCCTGATAACCATCAAAGAATGTTTCTTTCTGTGTACAAACCTTTACTTAACTTTTTATAATAGTGGTCTCAGACAATATTTTGCCATTTTGTGATTGACTAATGTCACTCAACACAATGTCCTCCAAGTTCATACATGTTGTGAGATGTTTCACTGATTCATTACTATTCTTTAACATTAGATAGTATTCCATTGTGTACTATAGTTTATCTATTCATTCACTGATGGGTACTTGGGTTGTTGCCTTCTTTTTCTTCTATATTTAATAAAGCTGCAGTGAAGATGGATGGGCATGTATCTATTTGTGTAATAGCTCTTATTTCGCTAGGACTGATATGATCATGTGTTTTTTCTTTGTTTTATTTATATAGTGGGTCATGTTGATTGTTTTCTAATGTTGAATCATCCTTGCAAACCTAGTGTGCATTCCCACTTAGTCATGATGTATTATTTTCTGATACATTGTTGGATTTTATTGGCTAGGATCTTATTGAGAAATTATGCGTGTCATTCATGAAGGATACTGGTCTATAATTTTCTTTTTCAGTGTTGTCTTTACCTGTCTTAGGTATCAGAGTTATGCTCATTTCACAGAATGTATTTGGGAATATTCCATCTTTTTCTATATTCTGAAACTGTCTGAGTAGTATTGGTGTCAGCTCTTCTCTGAATGTTCAGTAGAATTCTTTAGAAAAGTTATCTGGGATTCTGGGATACGGGTGTGTTTTGTTGTTGTTGGGAGGTTTTTTTTTTTTTTTTTTTTTTTTTTCAAATGACCTCTTTCTCGGAAGGAACATGTAGTAGTAATCTACTTCTGTAGTGATATCGCCTTGGAAACCTTAATGAGGCGGATCCAAGTTGATGACAGTAAGTTTGGTTTTTTTGTTTGTTTGTTTTGGTCAATCTTTAAGTAGGTAGTGTATTTCTACTAATTTGCCCATTCCTTCCAGCTTTCAAATTTTTGGGAGTTCTATTCTTTATAGTAGGAGCTCTGGTAGCATAGTGCCTAAGGCACTTGACTGCTAACCGGAAGGCTGGCAGTTCAAACCCATCAGCCACTCCTCAGAAGGAAGGTTGGGCAATCTACTTCTGTAGTGATACTACCTTGGCAACCCAAGAAGGGGTTAGCTCAATGGCACATAACGATAACATTCTTTACAGTGTTTTGTTATTACCCTTTTTATTTCAGTTGGTATTGTAGTAATGTCACCCACTTCATTTCTTATTTTGGTTATGTGCATCTTCTTCCTCTTTTCCTTTGTTAATTTGGCCAGTGGTTTATCCACTTTATGAATCCTTTTGAAGAACCAACCTCTAGTCTTTTCGATTCTATTTTCTGTTTCAATTATTTCTGCTCAATTCTATTTCTTCTGGTAACTGTGTTTTTTGCTGCTCTTTTCCTGTTTGTTACAGCTGTATGGTTAAGGTGTTGATTTTGGCTATTTCTTTCTTTTTCATGTGTGCATTTATTGCTATAAATTAACATGAGAACTGTTTTTCCTGTGTCCCAAAGGTTGTGATATGTTGTTTTCATTCTTGTTTGATTCTAGGATTTTACTTCATTTTTTTATTTGTTCTATTACTCAGTGGTTTTTAAGCAAGGTGTTATTCAGTTTCCATGTATCGGACTTTCTTCCTTTGTTTTCCTGTTATTGCTTTCTAATTTTATACTGTTTCAGAAGTTTTTTAATGTATCGATGCTTTCTTTCTGGCCTAATACATAGTCTGTTCTGGACAATGAGCAAAGTGTGTTGGGAAAGAATACGTACTGTGCTGTTTTGGGGTGGAGTGCTCTGCATTTGTCTATGAGATAAAGTTGGTTGATTGTGTTGTTTAGATCTTCTGTATTTTTATTAGGTTCCTTTCTAGTAGTTAATTATAGCCATCATTGAAATGATGTGTTAAACTCTCCTACTTTATTGCTGTTGTTGTTGTTATGTGTCGTCAAGTCGGAGTAATTTAGCATTTCCAGATTGGTATAGTCAAGGGGAAGGAGTTCTGCTAGTGCGGTGGGTCAGGCATTTGGCTGCTAACCAGAAGGTCAGCAGTTCAAACCCACGAGATGCTCTGTGGGCGGAACGTGAGGCAATCTACTTCTTTAAAGATTTACAGCTTTGGAAACCCTAGGGGTTCTCTACTGTCAAGGGAAGGAATGCAGAAGGTATGAGTTAAGCTGCAGAACTGTCTATTTTGATTTTCAATTGTTTTTAAAAAATTTTTTTTTTAGCTCTTTCATTGAGTGCATAGATATTTACTATGGTTACGCCCTCCTCTTGGATTGACTCTTGAATCATTATATAATGTCCTTCCTTATCTCTTATGATGGTTTTTGTCTTTCAGAGCCTATTTTGTCAGCAATTAACATTCCCACTCCTGTTCTTCTTTGGTTGCCAAATAACCTATGTTTTGGTTACCTAAGAAATGAAGTGGGTGACATTACTACAATGCAACAGCTCCCCTCCCACTTCCCCCCCCCATAGTTACCTCTTCCCAGTGACCATCCCTCCATACTCTCCTGTGCCCTGAGCTGTCTCCCTGTGCATAAGCAGCCCTTCCTTCTCCCATGATTGTTCTCTCCAGGACATGTGTCTACTTGAGGTAAATGTTTAACTCACATGCCTGTACACTGTTTGGCTGGAAACCACAGGTGTGGGTTCAATTCCAGACCTGAAGGGCAGCTAGGGGCCATAGTCTCAGTGGTTCCACCAGGCTCTATTGGACTAGCAAACCTGGTCCTCAGCAATTAACATTCCCACTCCTGTTCTTCTTTGGTTGCCAAATAACCTATGTTTTGGTTACCTAGTGCCACTCTGACAGGAATATACCACACATGGGATGGCTTTAACAAACAGAAGTTTACTCTATTACAGTGTGGAGGCTTTTTTTAAGTCCAAGTTCAAAGTGTCAGGCTCTAGGGGCTGGGTGAAAGCCCCTCAACCTTGGACTTCAGCTCTGCCTCCTACTCCCAGCCCACTGAAGCTGGAGGCTTTTCTTCACTCAGACAACTGCTGGCTGCTAAGGCTGACAAACCCAAGGTAGACAAGTGAAAAGGTACAGTCCTGATATCACCAAAAAACATGGTAGGCCACTAATTCAACTGCAGAAAAAGTCCCAAGATTGGCAAGGCATGGCAGGCTGTTGAACAATGACCTGGCTACATGAAGAGTTCAAGCATGCCAAAAAGCTGGAGGCCTTTCTCAAAGTTGTTTCTTATATACTGGGAGCAGCCGACATCCCTAAAGCAGCTACTCACCTGCAACAGGAGAGTCTACAATGGAGTTAATTACCAGTCTCACCATGGAGAATAACTACATCCAACTACCCAGCCACTCAGCCAAGCCCATCCAAGATGACACACAAACTTAACTACCACAACTTGTTATACATTTTTTCCATCTTCTGATTTTTAGCTTATTTTTATCATTGTGTCTCTTGTAGACAGAATATTTATGGGTCATGTTTTCTTTACAGCCACTCTCTCTTTTTTTTTTTTAATTTATTGTGATTTGGGTGAAGATTTACACAGCAAATTCACTTTCCATACAGCAGTTCACATATACTTTTTCTCATGTCATT
>NW_006921745.1:2738254-2746172 GCF_000298275.1 Orycteropus afer afer | reverse complement strand
ACCACTCGGGAATCTCTAAGCCCTGTCGTCTGTGCTGTCAAGGTTGCTCAGGCCACTGCCAGACTGCAGCTCCTTGTGTCTCCTTTTCTGGTATTTTCATGCAAATTCTTCGGCTAGTTGGGGTTTAGTCCACTTTTGTATCCTTCCATGCAAGGCTCAGGTGTCCAAGATTATCTTTTGTGTCTGTGTTAATTGGTTTCCCTTTTCTTTGTTGAAGAGCATCTGTGCAGTTCTTCTGCCTAGTCCGCCATCTTGCAGGAACTCTCCACTCTCTGTCTCTTGACTGGTGCATTTAATCAATTTACATTCAGCATACTTATGAATAGGCATGAATTTACTGATATCATTTTGTTGTGCTTTTTTGCAGAGCTGATAATTTCTTTGTTCTATATACTTTTCTATGCTGCATTCTTTTTGTCTATGGGTTTTCTCTTCATATCCTTCATTGCTGGTTTTTTGTTTACTGAGTGTTTATGATTTTCTTCACTTTTACTTTTGTGAAGTTTACTAATTTTCTTTGTTGTTAACTTGAGTTTTTTTATCTTCCTAAATTTAAAATAATCTATCTTGATATCATCTTAACTTCCTCTCCATATGGAAGTTCTGTAACTTTTCCATTTATTCTTTTTGTCTGAAGTTGTCATTTACAGATTTATTTCTCCAGTTCCCTATTCTCACTTTTGTAGCTGTATTTTTGAGTTTTTTTTTTTTTTTTTTTTTAATCTAGGGAGGCTTCCTGTGATGATGTCATGTGTCTTAATCTCAGGTTGTTGTCTGACATTGTTGGTTCTCTGTCCAAAGGACTCTCTTTAGTATTTTTTGTAAGATTTATCTTGTTTTTACAAATTCCCTTAATTTACGATTATCTGTCAATGTCCTAATTTTGCCATTGTATTTGAGGAATAATTTTGCCGGAAATATAATTCTTGGTTGGCAATATTCTCTCAAGGCTCTATGTCACCCCACAGCCTTCTTGGCTGCATGATTTCTGCCATGAAATCCTAGTTTATTTTCACTGGTTTCCCTTTGAAGCTAACATTTCACTTTTCCTGAGCTGTTCTCAGGATTCTTTCTTTGACTTTGGTTTTAGAAAGTTTGATTATTGCATGCTTTGGTGATTTTTTTGTGGCATTTACCCTATTTGAAGTTTGTTGTGTTTTGTGGATTGATATCTTCTCATCTTCCATGATATTAATGGAGTTTTGGCCAGCAAATTTTCAAAAATGTTCTCTATGCTTTTCATCACTTCCTGTTCTGGACTTCTGACTGCATATAAGTTATTCTTCTTGATGGTGTACCACATAACTCTCAGGTTTTCTTCACTTGTCTCCATTCCTTTTATTGATTGTTCCTTTAACAGGTTGGTACCAATGGAGTTGTCCTCTATTATGCTGATTCTGAGTTCAAATGATTCAATTCTACTCTTTTGTCCTTCTAATGTGTTATTTCTGAAATTTAACATTATCTTGTGGAATTCTAGATGCTGCTTTTGTGTGGCTTCTCATTTTGTTCTTGTTTTCCAGGATTCTTCTAGAATCTTGTCTATGTTTTCCTTGATTTTGTATTTTCTTCAAGCTATTTCTTGATCACTTAGAGAGATCTGTATGTAAATCTTTTGAATTCCTTATAAGGTAGCTCCATTACCGTGTCTTCCTCAGGGAGGTTTCCTGGTTCTTAACCACTTTTTGGGTTACTGGAGCTATACTGTCCTTCTTCTTTAGATGACTTAATATTGTCTGATGTGTCTGAGGCATTAAGGTACTTTATTAATTATATGTTTGTTTGCTGCATTGTTTTTTTTTTTTTGTTGTTGTTGTTGTTATGTTTTGTTTTGATGCACCTGGGTAGGCAGGACAGGTGTGCTACTGTGGTCCCTGATCTAGCCAAACTGGAGTGCTTGGCACCTGTGTCCCAGTGGATGAGGTAGCAGCTTGGTATGTGAGTGCAGGTTTCTGTTTGCTCATCTTGAGAGATGGTTGAGAGGAAGTTGGGAAGACAGAGACTGTTGCTGTCCGTCCAGTAGTATAGGAGCAGGCAACAGCATTCACCAAGCATGTGGTGCTGTAGGTATGGGGCTTATATCCAGTTAATAAGGTTATAGTCACTGACTGCCTCTCACCAGATGAGGGGGATAAGTGGCAGGCTGGTATATGCATGGTTGTGTTGCCACTGCCTCTTGTATGGTGTGTGTGTGTGTGTGTGTGTGTTGGACTGGTATGTATACAGTGGTGCACTTGCCACTCCTTGACAAGTGAGGGGGAATGGGTGAGCAGCAGCTGATGTAAGGGGAAAGAAGTGGTGGGCAGGTGTGTATGGGGTCATACTGCATCTCACCAGGCAGGGGTAGAGGAGGGAATGGGCCAGATAAAGGGACAACAAGGGTAGGGCAAACAGCCAGTGCCACTTAGCTGGGTTGGCAGGTAGAAGGGACAGGGCCAGCAGCCTCTGCCACACCAAGGCAGCCTGCCACTGCTCAGTGCGGTCATCAGGCAGGGAGTGTAGTGGCAGTCAGGGTGTGAGGATAGGGGTGGCTGTTTGAGTGGGTGGGAAGGTGGCAGTTGGGTTTGGGTGGGAGAAAGGGGAAACCATACCTTGGTTCTCAGTGGGCATGGCTGCAGAGATGGGGGGCTGCTGCTAACTACCAGGAGGGTGAGGAGGGGTAACATTCTGGTCTGGTCACCAGGGAGAAGTACCTGGGCTCTTCCCATTGGCTGCAACTAGCAATCAGGATCTTTTTTCACTCTGGGTATGTCTAGAGTTATTCTATGTCCTGTTGAAAATTCTAGGAAGTTGCCTTCTGTGCTTCTTACCTGGGATTGCTGCTGTCTCAAGATGGCCATACTGGACAAGACCAGCTGCCAGAGCCTCTCAACTCCATCTCTTCTCATTTGCTGTTTTCAGTCAGTTTCTTCTTCCAATCTGTGTTTGATCTAGTTCTTTATCCTTTCATTTAGTGCTCAGAGTTCTGGAATTCTCTTGTGTATCTCTTTCACTTAGTTTCACAGGTCTCTGCTGTACAGGAACAGTGTGGTGTGTCTAAGGTGCCATTTTGGCCATAAGTCGGTGGTCAAATAAATTGAAGGAAGGCTTATCTATTACTTTCTTAGAGAATCATAATGCATTGATAATTCATTCCAATAGCAGAGAAACCCATTTATTTCTGTTTAGTCTTATATTTTTCAAACTTATTTGACCAACACATACTTTTCCTATGCAACAGCAATTAACATCCATCAAAACTAGTGTTCCAAGGAATGCACTTTAAGAAACACTGAACTAGTATAGTTTCTTATAATCAGGGATGAGATAAAGATGTCTATTATCCGTATTTTGGTTTAAAATTGTTTAAAAATCTATCCATTGTAATGAGTAAGGTAGAAAGTAACAGGTGCAACTGTTGGAAAAAGGTAATAAAATTTCTATTAATAATAAATATCAGTTTCTATCTAGAAAACCCAAAAGTATAAACTCTTAAGCTATCAAACTATTAAAAATAAGAAATTCACTAAGGTGACTAGTAGTGATATATTTAACTGGGTGCACACACATGCACATGCACATCTCAAACAGCTTTCTTAAACAATATGATAACATTTAAAAAAATAAGAAAACTGACTTCAATCAAAATGTAACAAAAATATAAAATACATAGAATTAAATTTGGTAAGAAATGTATTGCATATGTAAGAAGAAAACATAAAAAACATCTTACTGATGAATATTGAAAC
Organism: Orycteropus afer afer; assembly: GCF_000298275.1. NCBI lineage: Eukaryota > Metazoa > Chordata > Mammalia > Tubulidentata > Orycteropodidae > Orycteropus > Orycteropus afer. The sequence continues at coordinate 2,742,444 of NW_006921745.1, read as the reverse complement.
AAATTTAACTAAAAAAATATGGTATTGTTTGTTCACAAAAAACTCCACATGGATTCTTGAATGTATGGACAGGTTTCCCTGCTATCTGAAATGGCATAAAGCCAAAAAGTAATTATCACTAATTTAGACAGGAAAAATTTTTGAGGATTCCCTAACCCCAAAAATAACCTACCAAATATTAAAAAAAAAAATCAAACCTAAAATAACACTAACATAATAGTGGTCATAGACACAGCTGAAAGCTGATGTTGAGATGCTAAGTGTAGTTCCCAGAGAAGAAGCCTGGCAATGCTACTCTTGTTGCTAAGGGTGCACATTACTTCTTTAATGGCTTTCTGTGAAACAAATGCTAAACACTAATTTGACTTTTCGCTTTTTTTCACAGACAAAAAAATTTCCCAGATTTATTGTGGTCTGCAAAAAAGGGGTACCTAATGTAGTTCTTTCGTAAAGTGAAGTGGTGTAAAGCGAACTTTCAAAAAGTTGGGGATACCTGTATATATGAATATATATGTATGTGTGTGTGCAAACATGTTATATGGAACAGCAAGAGAAAGCATGCTGAATTTTATACAATAATGGTGAGCAAGCCATTTTTCAGCTTATAATCAAAGGCAGAGAAATGTGATTTCATAAAAATTTATAAATGTTGTATGCTAAAAACATCATAAATTAAAAGGCTAGTGGCAAACTGGTAACAAATGTTTGCAGTACATACAAGAATAGAAAACTAAAACCATAAATTTAAAAGAATATTCTTTTATTTGCAGCTTTCCTCCAACTTAAATAAAATTTTAATTATATCATGTATTACCCATTTGAAATGTGCATAAACAATCAAGGTCAGAGAAACATCTGTAACACACTTCAAGATTCCTATTAAGAAATGGCATCCATTTACTCAATCATCAATTTATGTAGTCATTCCACAAAAACTTATTCAATAAAGATATTGTAATGTGCTAAATTCTGTGCTAAATACTAGAGATATGAACATACCAAAAACTAAACTCACTGCTATGGCGTCAATTCCAACTCATAGCGACCCCTCCTTGGGTTCCTGAGGCAGTATCTCTATAGTAGTAGATTGCTCAATCTTTCCTCCAAGGAGTGGCTGGTGGTTTGAACTGCCAGCCTTCTGGTTAGCAGTCAAATGTCTTAGGCACTATGCCACCAGAGCTCCCATGAGATACAAACATAAACAAGTCAAATACGATTCCTGGCAATTTTAAGACATTCAGATACTATGTAGTAACAGAAGTCAGGAGTACTGACTTCTAGTATGATCGATGAAGATGGAGAAAAGGGTAGAAGAATGAGCTGGCAAACGCTGAATGCATACTTTTTGCTTTGTCATGTGTCATACAGACACATTCTCACTCACTCCTCATAAAACTCTGAACAGGTAATTTGCCCCACGCACATGCTGATAAACAGAAAGGATTCACATTCAATTTTTTTTTTTTTTTTTTGCCTTTCTCTAGACCGTGAAATAAAATGCAAATATGTCACTTTGAAGACAAAGGGGTGCCTAACCTAAGACATGGTATTTGTAATTATTTCATATGCATGTGCAAGCTGGACAATGAATAAGAAGATGAAAGAAGAATTGATGGATTTGGATTATGGTGTTGGTGAGAATACTGAACATATTATGGCTTGCCAGAAAAACAAACAAATCTGTCTAGGAAGAAGTATAGCCAGATGTTCCTGAGAAGCTAGGATGATGAGATTTTGTCTTAAGTACTTTAAGCAGTGTTCTGGTTACCTAGCACCACTCTGACAAGAAATATACCATAAATGGGATGGTCTTAACAAACAGGAGTTCATTCTCATAGTTTCAAGGCTGTAAGTCCAAGTTCAAAGTGCCAGGCTCTAGGGGCTGTGTGAAAGCCCCTCGACCTTGGTTTCAGCTCTGCCTCTTGCTCCTGGCCCACTGAAGCTAGAGGCATCTCTTCACACAGACAGCTACTGGCTGCTGAGGCTAACAAGGCCAAGGTCAATAAATAAAATGGCACAGTCCCAATGTTACCAAACCACACACAGGAGGCCATTAACTCAAGTCCATTGTAACCCCCAAGGTTGGCAGAGCATAGCAGGCTGCTGAACAACGACACAGCTACATACAGGGTCCAAGCATGCCATAAGTTAGAGACCATTCCCCAAGACTTCTCCTTATATACAGGAAGCAGACCACATCCCTAGGGCAGTTACTCAGCTGTTCACAGTAGATTCCACCATGGAGTTGACTACCAGTCTCACCATGTGGAGTACCTACCTTCAGCTGCCCAGCCACAACAAGGCCCAGCCAAGTTGGCACACAAATGTAACTACCACAAGCAGGTAGGGACCAGTCCCTGGAGAAGGACATCATGCTTGGTAAAGCAGAAGGTCAGCACAAAAGAGGAGGACCCTCAACCAGATGGATTGACACAGTAGCTATGATAATGGGCTCAAATATAGCAACAATTGTGAAGATGGTGCCAGCCCAGGCAGTGTTTCTTTCTGTTGTACATAAGGGTACTATGGGTTGGAACTGACTTGCCAGCACCTAAGAACAACATGCCATGAAAGGAGACTAAAATGTCTAACTGGCTATAAAGAAAAACACACAATTCAAATGGGGAGCAAGAGGAAACAAACAGTATGGGCTAAGGCAAAGGACCAAAAATAACCTACTGCCATTGAGTCAATTCCAACTTATAGTGACCCTAAACGACAGGATAGAACTGCCCCATAGAGTTTCCAAGACTATAAATCTTTACAGAAGCAGACTGCCTCACATTTCTCCCATGAAGCAGCTGGTGTGTTCGAACAGCCAACTATTTGGTTAGCAGCCAAGTGCTTTAACTACTGCACCACCACAACTCCTTAGGCAAAGGACCACCCACTGCCATAGAGTTGTATCCAACTCATAGCGCCTCCTCCTTGAGTTTCCGATCAGTACCACTACAGAAGTAGGTTGCCCAACCTTCTGAGGAGTGGCTGGTAGGTTTGAACTGCCAGCCTTCTGGTTAGCTGGCAAATGCCTTAGTCACTACGCTACCAGGGCTCCAAGATGAAGACAGTATTTTTCAGTTAATTGATGCATTTTGGAAAGCTACCACTAGAGGACAGCATTGCAAAGACTATGAATAAAATCTTTCACCTCACCATAAAAAATAAAAAGAATGAAACCATAAAGTACTCTAAAGTTTCTCCACATTTAAAAATATTGATCCATTTTTAATAACTAAAAGGGAATGTTTTCCTGTGCTTGAATCATTTTCCATGTGTTGAAAGCAAGGTCTCATGTTTAAGACAATAAAAGTGCCTATTTTTTTCTTTTTTAACCTCAAATGCCCTAAGCAGCATTTGTAGAAAATATGTAGAAAACATTTTCTTGGAGTTTTACAAAGCAAAAACTACTATAACATCAGTGAAGATAAGTATATACATCTATAATATAACTGAGTAAGTCTATAAATATAAAAATTTATTTCCTAAATTAGCTGTTACAGCAGTTACTCAGTTTGAAAATAATCACACTCAGCTTTGTATTTTCTTACACCTTTTTTAGCATATTTATAAGATTAATTTATCCCATAATAGATCAGATAGGCAGCCTATAAATAATTAGACCATTCAGTCATGAACTTCAACTTAGAGAAAGGTTTTTTTTATTGAATGACAAAAGCAGAGAAAGAATTCCAAAAGAAAATCATTGTCTGTACCCTCTCTAATCCTCAGTCACTCCACAAATTACAGTAAGCTAGATTCTGGCCTACTAATACTGCTCTGGATCAATTTGCCAGTGGTTGTGCTTTATCAAATCTAGAGTCTTTGCAGTCTTTATGTTTATGGTATGTGACAGAGCTAAGCACTTCTCTTTACTGAAACACTGATTCCTTATCTCTAGCATCCCCACACCACTAGGCCCTTTTACCATGAACAGTATTCTGTTGGTCTTCCTGCACTGGCCACTTTTAAAGTTTAGAATTTCTTGGGGCTCCATCCTCAGCCTTCTCTCTCCATGTTGTTGTTGTTGTTAAGTGCCATCGAGTCGTTTCCGACTCATAGCGACCCCATGCACAGCAGAACAAAACATTCCCCAATCCCGTGTCAGCCCCACAATCCCTGCTATACTTGAGCCCATCATCGCAGCCACTGTGTCAATCCATCTCATTGAAGGCCTCTCCCTCTTTCGTCGA
>NW_006921745.1:2718292-2735206 GCF_000298275.1 Orycteropus afer afer | reverse complement strand
CCTCTGTCTGGCTTCCTGGCTTTTAATCCCCTTTCTCCTGCTCTTCTGGCCTGCTGCTTTGGGCATCCCTGAGTTGTCCCTGGGGCTGACTGCTCCTCTGTCCGGATTCCTGGCTTTTATCCCCTTTCTCCTGCTCTCTGGTCCTGCTGCTTTGGGCGGGCCTGAGTTTCCTCTCCTCACCTAATCCCTTTTTTTATTAGATAATATTACTAAAGAGAAGGTTTTCCAAATCTCATTCTCTAGCCAGTTTTCACAATTCTACTCGGATATTGCACAAGCATCTCAAATCCAACATATCCAAATTAACTAATCTTTCACCAAAAATCCATGGCTTCTCTTATATCCCTTTGCTGTTAGTGGGTACTATAATATCTAGTCTCTTAAGATGGAAATCAACTTCCCAAATCATTTTTCCTTTCTGTCACCACTGCAACCTTCTTGGTTTGACCAGAAACTACTATGCAGCATAATTGTTTTTATAATTTTGAAGTGAATTAATGAAGGAGAAGGGAATATGTGCTACAATTTCTTTTTCACCACAGAATCTGTCCCTCTCTAGTACACTACCACTTCTCTTTATTTTTCTCTACTTTATCTTTCCTGCATGGCCACTTAGGGCATTTGAGTTTGCAGCATAATTATTTGGGCTTAGACTTCCTTATCTACCTAGACTTTGTGATGTTATTTTATCTCTATTCAATCATCATCCACACCAGTACCAGAGTGTTCCCTCTAAGATGCAAAATGTAAATATAACCATTATCAAGTGCCCTTACTTATAGGCTAAGGTGCTACAAGTACCCAAGAATAAGTCTCATATCAGACTTCTGCACCCTCCTCTTTACCATATAGCCTTCCACTTTAAGCAGTTACTATGGTAAATGATCTGCAACTTGTACTCACCAGGCTACTTTTCATGCTGAGCATCTCTCCTCTCATTCCCATATCCAACCTCCATGTAGAATTTCTATTCACTATTCTACAATTTAAGGAGCTCTGATGGCACAATGGGGAAGACACTGGCTGCTAACCAGGTCAGTGGTTCAAACCAAACAGCTGCTCCACAGGAAGATGATGCAATCTACTTCCATAAAAATTGACTTCCTTGGAAACCCGAAGGGGGTCACTATGAGTCAGAATTGACTCAATGGTAGTGAGTTAGTGTTTGGGGTATTTTTAGTATACTGATAAACAGAGAACAGACTGAAGCTGTCAAAGATTTCATTTTTCTTGGATCCACTATCAACACCCATGGAAGCAGCACTTAAGAAATCACACACTGTATTGCATTAGGCAAATTTGCTTCAAGAGACCTTTTTAAAGTGTTAAGGAGCAAAGATGTCACTTTGAAGACTAAGGTGTGCCTAATCCAAGCCATGGTATTTTCATTTGCCTTGTCAGTATGTGAAAGCTGGACCATGAACAACACCAAAGAAGAATTAATGTCTTTGAATTTTGGTGATGGAAAAGAATACTGAAAATACCATGGACTGCCAGAACAACAAACAAATCTGTCCTGAAAGTACTGCAGCCAGAATGCTGCTTAGAAGTGAGAATGGCCATACTTCATCCCACCTACTTTGGTCATGTTGTCAGAAGGGACCATTTCCTAGAGGAGGATATCGGGCTTAGTAAAGTAGATGGTCAGCAAACAAGGTGACGACCCTCAACAAGACGGATTGACACAGTGGCTGCAATCATGGGCTCACATATAGCAAGGTTTGTGAGGATGGCACATGACAGGGTAGTGTTTCATTTTGTTGTACATAAGGTCACTATGAATTGGAGTCAACTCAACAGGTGCCTAACAAAAACTGTATGGTGAACATTAGCAGCGAATTTGACAAACATCAGGCTCTCAATAAATACTGCAATGAGCTTACCTAATGAGTCTTAAGTGTCTATACACACTGTCCAGGCATGACATTTAGAACTGCCTAGAAGATATAATTGTCTTATTGTCCCCTGAGCACCAGATCAACCTGCTGCTCATCCCTAATACAGTGAACAGCACCTGATACACAGTCAAGTTCCAAACCTGGGAAACATACCAAATTACTTCTCCTTCTAATTACTTCTTCTCCACAGCTAATTAATAAACAGTAACTTTTTTTTTCTGTTTCCTGCATATCTCTGGAGTCCATTTCCTCCTCTTCCTTTCTAGTGTCACATAGTTCAGTTCCTTCTTTTCCTTACCAAAACTAAATAGTCACCATATTTCCTCTCTACCCCTACGCAAGTGGGATTTTCTTAAAATCAAGTCTGATCATATCACTCATTCGAGGCCCACAGAATAAAGGCAAAGCACCTCATAAATAGTCTGTAACCTTGTTGTTCAAAGTGTAAAGGACCAGCAGCATCAGCACCACTTGTGAGCATCTCCTACAGAATAAAGGGTCCCAGGTCAGATTTAGTGAATCAGTATCTATATTTTAAGAAGGCCCATAAGTGATTCATACACACATTACTTTGAATATCATGAAAAGGCCCCAGTCTACGAAATGCTTCAATAGGTGGTCCTGATTCCCTTTGCTGCTGCTTTACCTGCCACTTCCTGACAGACACTGAGTATTCTATCCTTGTAAGTGGCTTAACATTGATACAGAGCCCACTAGGTCTTAAGCTTTTCATCTGTTTTATTTTTCAGTGCTCCACCACCCACTCCCAAACTCCTTCTTCTAAGCCTTTGCTCAGATAACATCACTTCCATAAAGTACTCCGCAGCCACATCAAAATGTCCACACTAACCCTCAATCTCATTACTTCTTATAGGTAAAGCTGGCTTCCATCTCACTGCCCTCATGGATCACAATGAATGTTGACTCTTTCTTAATTCATTTCACATTAACAATATTTTATTTTTTTTCTGTAGGTATTAATATATTCTATACAGTTATAAAAATAATACAAACATTTCAAGCCCTTTTTCCATAGTTTTTAAACTAATTCTGAAAAACTTACAGCAAACCAGATAAAGCTGGAATCTGTAAGGCAGAACCCTGGAAGAAAAGGAAAACAAAAATATTTTCCACTAAAATGAGTGACAGGAAAATGGTTAAGACTGCACCTTGTCAAAGGTGGAAAATTTCCAAGACTTGGAAAAACAAAGCAGGTCTGCAGAGTCCCAGATCTCACAGGTTTCCTTATATAAAATATTAACACTTTCATTGAACCCAATGTAAAAATACAAAAATATGTAAGAAAAATATCATCCCATTCCTTCTTTAACCCTCATCCCATATCCCAAGATTACTGATGCATATCCCACTATACCTTTCTTCATACACAAATATATATATGTTTTATAGAAACAAAAGTTTTTTTAATAGGTTACTTTATGAATCATAACTTGCTTACTTTATATATGATAAACATTCCTTAAGGTCAAAAGATAGAGACCTAACCCATTTTTTTAAAAAGTTCCATAATACTCCACTGCAACTGTACTACCTCTTGATGTATATTAAGAATACTCCTACCTTTTGCCACTACAAAAAATGCAGTGATTAATATGCTTGTACAATTCAGACTGATCAAAGGCATAACATTATACAAACATACACATACACTCACTCACGCTCACCCTGTCTTACATTAAAAATGGGCACTCAAAAGAGAACCCAGTGTATGAGAGGAACTTTCATTTAAGAAATCCTTTTTGGGTGAAAGGTTGAAGAAAACACATTCTTGAATGTAGAGATACTACATTCAAAATAAATCACAAACTGGTCTAAAGACCCTTAAAGTAAAGGAAGAACAATGTATATAACTGAAGAATAAGAAACAAGATTCAAGACTCTTATCATTAGCTTCAAACCAAACTCACTGCCATCAAATTGGATCCAACACATAGTAACCCCTCCTTGGGTTTCTAAGGTGGTATCTCTATGGAAGTAGATTGCCCTGTCTTCCTTCCAGGGAGTGGCTGGTGGGTTTGAACTGGCAGCCTTCTGGTTAGCAATCAAATGCTTTAGGCACTATGCTACCAGTGATCCTAATATTAGCTTAGAGGACTGATATAATCAATTACTATATGTTCAGAAAGAAGTCCCTCTCTTGCCTTCCAAAGAAAATTTATACAGCAGAGTATGACTATACAACCAAAAAACCTACCCACTGCCATCGAGTCAATTTTGACTCATAGCAATCCTATACAACAGAGCAAAACTGCTCCATAGGGTTTCCAAAGCTGTAAATGTTTACGAAAGTAGACTGCCTCATCTTTTTTTGAACTTTTTTGAACTGTCAACCTTCTGGTTACTAGCTGAATGCGTTAACCATTGTGCCACCAGAGCTCCTTATGACTACATACTAACATAAAACTATAAACAAAATTTCAGGAGCTCTGGTAGCATAGTGCCTAAGGCACTTGACTGCTCACCAGAAGGCTGGCGGTTCAAACCCACCAGCCACTCCTCGGAAGGAAGGTTGGGCAATCCTACTTCCATAGAGATACTGCCCGGAAACCCAAGGAGGGGTCACTATGAGTCGGGGCCGACTCGACGGCAAAAACAACAACAACAACAACAAAACAAAATTTTACAAGGATACCATTTTGGTTACCTAGTGTCACCAATTGGAGACCTTCCTCAAAGTTGCTTCTTATATACTGGAAGCAGCCCACATCCCTAAAGCAACTACTCAGCTGCTCCAGGAAATTCCACTATGGAGTTAATTACCAATCTCACCATGGGGAATAACTATGTCCAGCTGCTCAGACACACAACCAGACCCAGTCAAGTTGACATACAACTTTAATGACCACAATTCCACCCCTTGTCCACTTGGTACCTCTACAGTTCTTCATTGGGTGGCGTCTGTACAGATCTCCTTCACTGGGAGGCTCCAGTCCTAGTTTCACTGAGTAGACCTCACCCCCTTAGCCTGACAGAACCCCGTTCCTCTGCCTCTTGGGCATGACAACCATGCCCCCTAACTCTTGGGCAGTGGCTATGCTCCATCTCACTGTCCCACATGAACGAGCAGCCCCACACTCCAGAACCAAGTTGGTGAAGGTCTGACTCTTTGAAACCTAGGAGGCTGTGGTGGTTCCACCCCCAATGGCCATGGTCCTACCCTTGAGGCTGAGGCAGCTCTGCTTCCAGTTTCCTTGGTCTATCCACTTCTGCCAATTAATGTCTGGGGCAACCCACTCTGCCAGGAATCTTCCTGCCCAAAGGATACCTAGCTTTCTTGCTCCATGGGCTGGCCAACCTGCTACCTATCCCATCTCACGCTGGTCTTTTCTACCAATTAATGCTTGAAGGGTACCTACTCCACCAGGAAGCCGCCTACCCAATAGCATCCAGCTTTCTCCTCCATGAACTGGTCAAGCTGTTACTGTCTCATGCTATCTCTGGGTTCTGCTACTGCCATCTCTCATGCCGATGTCTCTGATACTGGCATATTTCTCATGCCGGGGTTCTGGATCAAGGTCACACTCCACTCCTGTTTCCACATTTTAGGTATCTGTCAGAGCAGCATCCCAGTTTCTCAGTACCATATTCTGTTTTGGTTACCTAGTGCAATCAACCGGAAACCTTCCTCAAAGTTGCTTCTTATATACTGGAAGCAGTCCACATCCCTAAAGCAGCTACTCAGCTGCTCTTGTAGATTGTACCATGGAGTTAATTACCAGTCTCACCATGGGGAATAACTACATCCAGCTGCCCAGCCACTCAACCAGGCCCAGCCAAGTTGACATACAACCTTTAACTACTACAGACACATACACAAGCCACATAATATACAACACAGATGAACATTTAATTTCCAAAAATTGAGAGAAGTTTGTCATTTATAATCAGGGTTTATATGAAGACTGGACTTAACGTTTTGTAAAAAAATTAACAGAAAATCAATACCCTTGATATTAAAACATATTTACTATATTAAAAAATATATGTTGACATAATAATATAAGGTCTGTAAAAATCTCAAGAAAATAAAAAGTCACATGATTACAGATGACAAAGATCATATTTAAGTGTAAAAAGCAAAATCTCAGTGTCCAATATCTGTAAATACCAAATTAGAGAAAACTGACCACAATATGGAAAGAAATCATTGTATTTCATCTTGAAACATTAATATTTATTGACTGAAACACACACATACTCTGAATGGTTTTTGAGAACTACAAAATTTTAAAATTCAAGAGGAGCACCTTCTAAAGTCCTAGTGATAAATAAACAACTGTATTTTTTTATGTTTTGGCAGGCACTATTTATTTCATTCATCTGTGGAAGCCTTGCTGAAATAGCAACAAGTGTGCTATCATTCACAGAGGACAAGAGAGTGGTTCTGAATGTGAGAAGAGTTTATGGTTAAGTGTGCACAAAGCAGGGACAAAATGTCCTACAACTAAAGCACCATTTTTCCACATTAGAAGACCGACATCTGAACATCAAGACTCAAAAAACTCAGTCACTGCTCAATGTATTCCCTTCTCAGCTCTGATGTACACATTATGAAGTACTCTCATTGTTACACACACCATAAAAATTCACTTTTCTATCACCCTTTTTGTCTGATTGCCTTCTCTCAGACAGCATTTCCTTTTCCTTCTTCAAAATAGACTCTTCACAAAGGAGTCTTCAATGGGTCTTTCTTGATTCAAAATGGACTGGAGGACAAGATGGGATAAAAGGATCTTTCCCTAGTCCACAAGCTAGGAAACAAAAAAATAGTAATAATAATAATATAAAATTCTCTCTTTGGAGCAATATTTCTTATATTTATTCATTTAAAAAAAAAAAAAAAAAAGGAAAACTCTACCAGTATATGCTTTTATTTCACTCATTTTACTTTGGTCAATCTTATGTTGGCATATCTTTGTTAACATCCACTTAATTGAGTTCATAGAAGTATGCTTTCCAGCAATTCCAAACTCTCAACTTTTCCACACTCACTCACATATACTTCTTATATTATCATTTAGAAAGAACAAACAGAATACAACTGAAGTTATCCTTTCTAAAACTTGCAGTAAGTCCATTTCTAGAAAATTTCTAAGAAATTCCCTGATGCATGGTTTGGGAAAAAAGCATTTTTGCAGTATTTTTTGGTGCAGTGGTACTAAAACTATCTGGAAAGACATTCACTGAGCTCTTGGTACATAAGTGTCTGCTTTCCTAGAGAAAAATCAAGAACTTAAGATTTATAGAACTCCAGGTAATTACTTCTTTAACATGTACACAGCAGTATTAAACATCTTCATGCCTGAGAAATAAATCAGTGTCAAATTGTTAGATAGCTATTTAACATAACCAAAGAAGAAATAATCAAGAACTTAATTACAAATAAGATTTTGAACATACATTCAAAATGTTTAAAACTAAAAGATCTAAACATTTTCCATTGGTTTCTAAGAGTTTCTGGTAGCTAAAACTATTATGTCAGCATGCCATGTACCTCAATATTTCTCTTGAATCTTATCACCATTAAGTAAGTCTGCAGTAACAGAACCCTGATACAACTTCTTTACTACAAAGATGACAGCAGAAGTTGTTCAGGAGCAGAAAAGAAAAAGAGATAGAAAGATGCTGGTATTCTTCCCTAATTCTTCTACAGGCTTTGGAAAAGGTCTTCTACCACCCCAACCCTTCCACTCCCCATCTCCCAAATCCTAACTCTCTCTAGAAAAAGAATTATTTCATCTAATAAAGACACAGCAACCAAGTAATATAAATATAAGAAGAATACCTGTAAGATTTTCTTTCCATAACTTATCCCAGGTAAAGATTCTCAGGCACTCTCTCTCTTTGTGCCATCCTCCACCACTTCTTCAACCATTAGAGATGCATCCTGAATGATTGCGGAGGGTTCAGAAGTTTATAATAGATGTGGCAGACTGAGATCAAGGATCACATCCATGTGCTCACAAAAAGGTTGGGGCCTTTCAGATGGTCCAGAACACCACTTCACAACTCTGTGATTATACTCACATGTTATTATTCTGATATTGAGTAACTCCTATTCTCAAAACCCATCAGGATCTATCCTTTGTAATCTTAAATGTATTGCCATTTTTCTTCTTTTAATCTTAAATATTCATTTTCTTAACGTATTTACATCTTGACTCAATCCAAGAAAAATATTAGGTTGAGACTATCCTTTATAAAGCAATAGCTAGAATAAAAGACATCCTAATCATATGTTATTCTCTACATGTTTATTGTCTCCCATAAAATCAACATACAATGAGGGACTGACCCAACATACTCCCATAATCAGGGGAAAATGGTTCAAAGAAGTACATGAAAATATATGTGAGTGTGAGAGTCTAGGAATAGTGGGGGAAGGAGACGGTTGCTAAAAAGTAACAGAAAATATCTCACAAAGAAAACCAAGTGTTTGAGACTATATATAAGTTAAAGTGGTTTAAGTAACCACTGCTACCTTCATGTTGTCTTTCCTCTGCAAAATAAATTTTAGTTCTTTTTTTAAAACAAAAATATTCTCTTTACAAAAAAAAATATATATATACATACATACATATATATATATATATATATATATATGATTTAAAAAAAGGGAAAGTGTTCTCCCCTCATTTATCTATTCTTTTCTCAAAAAAGTAACACTGTTAATATTTCACCTCTTTTCTCATCTTGTGTACATTTAAGCATTATATAATTTTAATCATATCTTACCATGCATACTGTTCTAAAAGTTGCTTCATCACTTAATACGTCTTGACTATATTTTCATGTCAATGTATATTAATCTCATTCATCTTTTTAAATATTCATATAATATCCATGGCCTCCAGGTTTTGTGCTCTAGACGTTACTTTGCTTATTCTCTCCACTCCGTCAATCTATTTTGAATATTTAATTATTGGTTCCATCTACCATGGGGCTTAATATTTGCTCATATTTCTTATCTTTTACTTTTAATGATTTTTTTAAAGATGCTTTTTGATGATGATGATGATGATGATTTGGGTGAAAGTTCATAGAGCAAATTCATTTTCCATACAGCAGTTCATACACTCTTTGTTTCATGACATTGACTGCAATCCCCATAATTTAACAGCTCTCTTCCCACTTCCTTCCTGTGGTTACCTTTTCCCTATGCATTCCTGCCCTCTGAGCTATCTCCCTGTGCAAATACTGCCCTTCTCACTTCTCATGATTTACTGTTCTGAGTGTACCTACCTGGTATAAATGTTCACCTTATATGCCTGTCTACTGTCTCACTGGAAGCCCTGGGAGAGAGTTCAATTCCAGACCTGAAGGGTGAGTTATGGCCATATTCTCAGGGATTTCACCAGTCTCTGTGAGACCAGTGGTCTTTCTTATGCTTTTGAATTTTATTCTGTTTTTCTCCCCCTCTATCCAGGACTTCCTGCACTGATCTCTTTCCAAGTGGTTGACAGCAATAGCTGGGCACAATCTAGTTCTTCTGGTCTCACAGTCATGTAGGCTGAGGTTCACATGATTCACTAGTCCCTTGGACTAATTGTTTCCAAGCCTCTTTGGTTTTCTTCATTCTTCTTTACTCCAGACAAGGAGAGACCAATTGTTGCATCTAGATGGCAGCTTGCAAGTTTTAAGACCCCGGTCGCTACTCACCAAAGTAGGATGTAGAACAATGTTTTGTGTAATATGTTAGGCCAATTGAGTTTGATGTCCCCTATAACCATGGTCCCGAGCCCACAGGTCCAATAACTCAATCCCTCAGGGTGGTTGGCTATGGCTATGAAGTTATCGTAACTTTGCCTCCTGGTATGTAGTCATTCTTACAGCACATATGTATGTAGAAATACTGTCTGCCAAACTTACATATAAAATACTAAAACCAAACCAAACTCATTACCATTGAGTCATTTCTGACTCACAGAGACCCCTCCTTGGGTTTCTGAGAGACTACAGATAAAACGATGATCAGGCATGTCTAGGCAAAAGGGAATATACCCATGACCATATATATAATGAGCTCTGGTGGTGTAGTGGAAAAGCAATTGGCTGCTACCCAGAAGGTCAGCAGTTCACACCCACCAGCTGCAAGATTGCCAACATAAGAAAGGCTTCATTTTTTTTAATTATAGTAAAATATTAATATCATTACTCTCCTAGATCTATTCAATGTACTCTGCTGCTAACCAACAGGTCAATGGCTCAAACTCACTAGCTGCTCTGCAAGATAAGATGAGGCAGTCAGTTTCTATAAAGATTTACAGGCTTAGAAACCAAGTGGGGCAGTGCTACTCTGTCCTGTAGGATTGTTATGAGTCGGAATCAACTAAAAGGCAATAGTTTACCAGGTAGATCTATTCTCTATGTCTCAAACTTTTTTTTTCATAATGTTCAACTCTTTTTGCTCTACTTTCAAGGGAAATCTCAATTTGACTGTATTTCTACTTTTCTTTTTAAACATTATTAAATATTTTATATATTTAAGAGTATGGTATTATTCCATAAACACTCATATATCTACCACCTGGCTTATGAAAAATGTTAAATACATAACAAAAATAATCTTTCTCTCTCTCCCAGAAGTAACTATTATCTTAAATTTAGTGTTATTTCCAAGAATTTCTTTATACATTTCTGTGTGTGTGTGTGTGTGTGTGTGTGTGTATAAAATTATACAAAGCTCAAGGTCCATCCATGTTGTGGCATGTTATCAGGGCTTCATTTCTCTGCATAGCAGAGTAATATGTCATTATCTATATATACCACATTGTTTATCCACTCATCTGTTGAATGACATTTGTTTCTACCTTTCACTATTATGAATAGTGCTGCATGAGCACTGATATATGTTTGTTCATGTGGTTGCTTTCAAGTCTCTTGGAATATATACTTGAGAATGTATACCTAAGAGTGGAATTATTGGGTCAGATGGTTGTTGTTGCTGTTGTTATGTTCCATCAAGTTGGACCTGACTCATAGCAACCCCTCCTTGGGTTTCTGAAGCAGTATCACTACAGAAGTAGATTGCCCCATCTTCCTTCCGAGGAGTGGCTGGTGGGTTTGAACTACCAGAGCTCTTGGGTCAGATGGTAGGTCTATGTTTATCTCTTTGAGAAACCACCAAGCTGTTTTCCACAACAGCTGTACTATGTTGCATTCCCACTGGTAGTGGAAAAGGATTTTGATTTCTCCATAACCTTACCAACATTTGTTGTCTTCTGTTTTTGTTTTGGGAATGAGGTTGTATTTCATTGTTGTTTTCATTGGCATCTCTCTAATACTAATGATGTTGAACATTTTTCATGTGCTTGTTGGCTATCTGTATATCCTCTTTAGTTAAGCATTTATTCAGATTATTTGCTCATTTTTTTATTACATTGTCTTTTTCTTTAATTTTATGAGTTCTTTAAATACTATAAATATTAAGCTCTTATTGGATATACAGCTCCCCAAAATTCCTCAGTTTATTTATGGAAATTTGGCAAAGGACACTGGTGATGGCTGCACAACATGATTGAGTTTACTGATCTCACTGAATTATGTATGTGAAAAATATTGAACTGACAAATGTGATGCTATCTATATGTTTTAAAAATTTTAAAAGAAAATTGTTTTACACTAAAAAACTATATAAAGCATTGTTTTGTATTTGTTAACCATCACATAAATGTTATAATTTATATATTCTTTCTATATATTTTTATACTTAATATTATATCTGTAAATGTAGCCATTAAATATGAATACTATACTTCACTGAGGGAGCTCTGGTAGCATAGTGCCTAAGGCACTTGACTGCTAACCAGAAGGTTGGCAGTTCAAACCAACCAGCCACTCCTCGGAAGGAAGGTTGCACAATCTACTTCCATACTGATGCTGCCTCAGAAACCCAAGGAGGGGTCGCTATGAGTCGGGTCCGACTCGACAGCACATAACAACAACATACTTCACTGATTATGATTTATAGCTAAATGTCTTTGCATGGTGTACTAGTTAAGGTTATGTATCAACTTGGGCAGACCAAAACAGAATTTGGTACCAAGAGAGTGGTGTGCTGCTCTAACAGATACCTAAAATGTGGCAACAGGAGTGGAATGCATCCTTGACCTGAAATCCCTGTGCTGAGAAAATGACAGAAAGACCAGCAGAGAGACTGACAGAGAGGCTGTGGCCGCGGAGCCAAAAGACCAATACAAGACAGAGCAACAGGCTTACCAGCCCATGGAAGAGAAATTGGATGCCTTTGGGAAAGAGGCTTTCCAGTGGAGTGGGTTGCCTTTGGGCACTAATTGGTATAAGAGATCAGCATGAGATGGAGTAGCAGGTCTGCTGGCCAATGGAGCAGAATGCTTTTGGCCAGAAGGCTTCCTGGCAGAGTGGGTTGCCTTCAGGCATTAACTGGCAGAAGCTGAGAGACCAAGGAAACAGTAAGCAGAGCTGCTTCAGCCTCAAACGGCAGGACCATTTTGTTTTGGGAATGCGGTTGTATCTCCTTGCTGTTTTCATTGCCATCTCCCTAATGGTTAATGATGTTGAATATTTTTCATGTGCTTGAAAATGAACCACCATAGCTTCCAAGGTTTCAAAGAGTCAGATCATCACCAACTTGGCTCTGGAACATGGGGCTGCTCTTCATGAGGGCCAGTGGGATGAGACCATAGCCTCTGCCCAAAAGTGAGGGGGGCAGGGCTGTCATGCCCAGGGGGCAGAGGAACAGGGCATGACAGGCCAAGGACTTGAGGTCACCACTGAGATGGTCGAGGTGACTTGACCACCCAATGAAGGAGATCTGTATAGGTGCCAAGTTGATAAGGGGTGGAATTGTGGTAATTAAGGTTATGCATCAACTTGACAGAATCAAAACACATGGATATACTAAAATTTACCTAATCATTCTCCATTTATTGAGCAAATAATATTGCTTTCAATTTTTAACAACAGTACTATGAACATCTTTATCCTTGACTCTTTGCACTCACGTATGAGATCCTTTTTTTTTTTTTTTTTCCTTAAATGTAATTTGGGTGAAAGATTATTATAAAGCAAATTGGTTCAACTATCCATACACATTCTGTTTTGGGACATTTACAACAATGAGATATCATCTCACCCCAGCATTAATAGCAAAGTTCAACCACACAAAAAACAACAGAAGCTGGCGAGGGTACAGAGAGACTAGAACTCTCATATACTGCTGGTGGGACTGTAAAATGATATAACCACTGTGGAAAGTGGTATGGTGCTTCCATAAGAAGTTGGAAATAATGTGATCCTCTGCCTATATGACTATAAGACCAGAAGAACTAGCTGGTGTCCCGCTATCACTGTTAACCACTCAGAGGGGGATCTATGTGGGAGACACTGGATACAGTGGGAGAACAATATGGAACAAAACTCAAAATCATAAAAAAAAAAAAAAAAGACCAGGTTTGCTGGTCTGATAGAGCCTGTTGAAACCCCTGAGACTATGGCCCCTTGTTGCCCCTCAGGTCTGGAATTGAACTCACTCCTGTGGCTTCCAGCCAAACAAAAGACAGGCATGTGACATGTGAGCTGAACATTTACATTAGGTAGATACATTCCTTGGAGAGATCTATCATGGGAGAATAGAAGGGCTGGGTATGCACAGGGAGACAGCTTGAGGGGCAGGAGTGCATGAGAGTGAAGGACACAGGGAAGAGGTGACTATGGGGAGGAAATGGGAGGAAAGCTGTTGCATTGTGGGAGACTACAGTCAATATTATGAGATAGTGTATGTGCACTGCTGTATGGAAGATGAATTTCCTCTGTAAACTTTCAACCAAATCACAATAAAATTTAAAAAACAAAAAGGTTGGAAATAGAAATATGGTGTGATCCAGCAATCCCACTACTATGAATACATCCTAGAGAATTAAGAGCCATGACATGAACAGATATAAGCAAACCCATGTTCATCATAGCATTATTCACAATAGGAAAAAGATGGAAACAACCTAAGTGTTCATCAACAGATGAAAGGATAAACAAACTATGGAACATACACACAATGAAATACTATACAACATTAAAGAATGATAAATTTGTAAAACACCTCATAACATAAATGAACCTAGTGGACATTATGCTGAATGAAATCAGTCAATCGTAAAAGGACAATTATCGTATGAGACCACACTGTAAAAAGTTAAGGTTTATACACAGAAAGAATGATTCTTGAAGGTTAGCAGGGGTGGGATGAGGAGGGAGGGAGGGTAAATCATTAACTAGAGTAGACACATAGTAACTTGAGTGAAGGGAAAGACAGTGTATACACAAGGCAGTGGAAGAGATAGGGAGGAGCATAACAGAGTTTCTTCATGGCAGTGTTTTTTCAAACTGAAGTGTATAATCCATAAGCAGTTTGTGAAATCATATATTTGTGTCATAAACAGTATTTTTTCTTTTCTTTCTTTTTTATTTTTAAAGTAAACAGCAGACCTGGGAGGAGAGAAGTGGAAAAGAAAGGAAACAAAGCGGTAAGGTGCAGAGATACATTAAAGTGTATGTATGTAGTAAGGGTAAATTTTGTTTCCTGAAAATTTGACTTCATTTATAAATAACTATGAGTACTAGAGTGCAATATGAGAATACATATTGTGTGTCATCAAAACATATTAAGAAACAAATTCCTAGGTCCTGGGGAATTGCACATTCAAACTTACTAGATGTTGCCAAACTGCTTTCAAAAGTGGTTGATTACACTACCAGCTGTCTAAGAGTTCTCACTGTTCCACATGCTCACCAACACAGTGTAGTCAGATTTTTTAATTTTTGTCAACCTGATTATTTCTGAAAAATCTACTTCACAACCCTTATTTTTTAATGATCTTGCAAATTACCTTTTCTCGAATGACATTTATTTTATCTTAGTATTTGAAGATTTACATTTCTTACACCTGGCATTCGTTGTTGAATTTTGGCAGTCTATTATTAGTGTAGGAGCTCTGGTAGCATAGTGGCTAAAGCACTTGACTGCTAACCAGAAGGCTGGCGGTTCAAACCCACCAGCCACTCCTCAGAAAGAAGGTTGGGCAATCCTACTTCCGTAGTGATACTGCCTCGGAAACCAAAGGAGGGGTCGCTATGAGTCGGGGCCGACTCGACGGCACATAACAACAACAACATTATTAGTGTAATTTTTATATCTTTGTTATTAATTTATTTCTGGTTACTTTTGCATTCCCTTTCTATTTAGTATTTTCAAGTTACTTTTTTTTTCCTCTGGATTTATAGTGTTTCTTCAGTCTGAGTCACATCTTTTAATCTGGGAAAATTCTCAGGCATTATTTCTTTAGATATCAACTAAATTCCCCTTTTCCTCACTCTCTATTCTCCTTTTCCAGTACTCCAATTACACGTTAGACATGTTTAGTATTCCACCTCTCAGTATCTCTTTCATATTCCCATGTTTTTGTTTTAGATCAACTTCCTTAATTCTTTCTTCAGTTGAGTTTAATCTAGTCAATAAATTTTTAAATTTCAACTATTATGTTTAATTTATTAATGTTTTATTCAATTCTTTTTCAAATCTTCCCCCCCTTTCTTTTTACAGTAACTTACTCCTTGATCATGTTTTCAAATTCCCCTTTAATATCTTTAATTGTTTTACACATACATATTCTATATTTTAAGGAGCTCTGGTGACATAGTGCCTAAAGCATCTGACTGCTAACCAGAAGGCTGGCAGTTTAAACACACCAATCACTCCTCCAAAGGAAGGCTGGACAATCTACGTCCGTAAAGATATTGCCTTGGAAATCGAAGGAGGGGCCACTATGAGTCAAACCCGACTCAATGGCAGTGACTTTGGTTTGGTTTTTTGGTTATTTTATATTCTTATCAAGTAACTTCAATATCTGACATTCACAAAGTTCTAATTCTGCTCTTAGTATTTCTTTCTGACTTATGCTAGTAATGCCTGATTTTCTCATATTTTTGTAATTTTGGGATATGACAGCACTTTATTCAGGCTCTACTAATGGGTATACTACAAGGCTTAAAGTGAAAATGCATCCCTCCAAAGAATATTAGTTGTTGTTTTGTTTTTTTTTTCTGTGAGATGCTTTGTCACACTAAAAGCATTTGACAACTCTTAAGTAAGTTTTGTGTCTGCAGTTTCCTGAATTATTATAAATGAGAATTCCAAACCCATATGAGAGCAAGCTTATGATCACAAAAGTTCAGGGAAGACTTTTTCAATCTCATATTCAAAGGCCAAGAAAAGAAAACTTCCCTGATGTCTCTCTACTAGAAGGTAATTATTTTTTTCTATGCATTCTTTCTCAGTGTTGGATTACCAGAAATCAAGATAAGCCCAGTACTGGAGATCTGGCAAGATGGTGGACTAGGCAGAAAGACTGTACAGACCCTCTTCAACAAAGAAAAGGGAAACCAATTAACACAGATACAGAACATAATCTTGGACCCCTGAGCCTTGAAGGGAAGGGTATCAAAGTGGACTAAACCCAACTAGCAGAAGAATTTGAGTGGAAATACCAAAAAAGGAGACATACGCAGCTGCGGTCTGGCAGCGATCCCGAGCAATCCTGATAGCACAGACAGCGTGGAGATTCCCGAGTGGTGGTAGGACCTAAGAATTAACCTAAAAATCACCCTGCTAGCCAGGGACTGCATGCAGGACTGTGCACAATGGCTGGGGAACAAACAGAGAAGGTGAAGAGAAAGGTGGGTTGAACTGTGGACTTTTGCTGGTCCGGAGGGCACCGCCATTTTGAAGGTTTAAAAAGCGGCTTGACTATTTTGGATATTAAAAGAGACAGCACTCTCACAGATTCCTGGGGCTTAAGAACACGTTCTGCTTTCCGGCAACACCAAGGACACTCGGGACCTCCAAGACTCACAAGGTATGACATTCCTCTTGTTACTCTTGGTGAACAGAGGTGCGGCCATCCCCCACTCCCACCTACTTTCTGGGCCCACAGGGACTCCATCATAGTCTGTGTGCTCAGAC
>NW_006921745.1:2695540-2714834 GCF_000298275.1 Orycteropus afer afer | reverse complement strand
AAAAAAAAAAAAAAAAAAACCACATTATAAGCCCAGTGTTACATGTGTTACTTATGCTTGCTTACTAATCTGTAATGAACAATTTCCCATTTTTTTCCATCAAAGATTTTGTTTCTAGGTATGGTTGGTATCTTTCTTTCTCCTAACCCCATAGCAACTTCCCACAGAATCAAAGAAAGCCTCTCTTCAAATGTACAATCCCTGACAGGGATGGAGTATCTAGTAAGCAAAGGAAGTACAGACGTACTTGTGCTTACTTATTAATGTGTAGTGAACAATTTCATGTTTTTCAAAAAGCTTCTGCTTACCTTCTGGATCAGGCAATCCGTTCCTTCCTCATCTTCATGTGTCTCAATTAAACTTCTTAAATAGTGCTTAAGCAGGACCAAAGAGCTCTTCAATCCCATATGACCTTTAAATGTACACCTCTAGGTTGGCAATGCCTTGAGAAGTGTCTGAAATCAATTTAGCACTCTAAATTTAGCACTTTCTATAGATTTTAGACCCCAGGTATTTTATTTGCCAATCATGTTTTTAATTGTTGAGAACTTTTTTCATTGTTCCTTTCTCAATAAAACTCCTTCTCAATTCTAACTAGACATTTTTAGTTTAACATTATTTTCTTTGTTTCTGATTTTGGGGCTCTGTGCTTTTCTAGTTTTGCTTTTGCACTGTTGGTTTTCCTCAAATATCCAGTGATTCTTCATTGTCTTTACCTTTTTAAATACAGACCTGGATTTTTTTTCAGTATTGATAGCTGGTACAGGTCATTGGTTTATTTCCTTTAAGATTCTCCTCTCATTCTTAGCATGTCCATAATGAAAGCCTGTGAGATTTGGTGGGTGGGTTTAGGCTTGGGCGTGGCAAAGGGGTAGAGACTACCAGACAGATTTCCTTCAAGATTCACTGGATTCCAGAGTCTTCCAATTACCCTGATATTGCCCCCAGGGCCATTTCTCTGTAGTATTCCAGCTGTTTCTGAGCTAGATGAAATTCTGAACTATTACAGAAATCAGTCTACTATCTACTCAGAAAATCAGAAAATTCTCTAAGTTATCGTGTTATAGTTTGTTCTGTACTAATGCTTTTCAATAATCTTGCCAGTTTACCTCTTTCCAGAAAGGCCATAAATATCTGGCCCATTAATTGTATCTTTCCCTGTTTTCCACATCTGCTGTGGATTTTTTCCCTACATTTTTATGTTTCTTTTGTCATTCCAATTTAGACTCAGTTTGCTATTACATTCCTGGTGCCAATTTTTTAAAACTCTTAGAATTCCTCATGATATCACAAAAATTATGTCCTCAAAACAAAGTATCTTGCCAAAAAATAACAAGAACAATGACACTGAGGGGTACTTCTTTAAAGATGCCTCAAACAATTACTATTACATCTGCAGAAGCCTGTGTTTGTAAAGCTGGTTCACACCCCCTTCTTATTTTAGTAATACTCTTTTTCTAGTAACTAAGCAAAAACTCTTATTTATTTCCTATGTCTGGTTTTATCATCTACTAAAGTTTAAGAAATCTGACGATAGCAGTTACAGTTTTTCCTTTATTACTCAGTTTATTTTTATGTTTTAAAATATATTCTTTATTATAAAAGTAACTAACCAAACTATAGAAATCTTATAATTTATAGTTTTACAGATGAGGTAAATGAAATATGTTTGAAGGAGTGTCAAATACAACAGTAAATCAAGCTACTTAGAATAAAAATCTGAAAACTAAACCAGTTCTACCACTGTTATTTTTCTCCTTCAGTCAAGTCTAAATGGTTATAAAAACAAAAGAACAAGCTATGCCTTTTGTAGTATAATCTTCTACTTATAGAAAATATTTTATACTTCTCTCTTCCATTAAATGGCAACTTGCACATAGAAAATACATCCCAAGTTAGCAGGCAAACTACTTAATTTGCTATCTTCATGATTATACTATTAAAGTTCCCCCACTCTTGTTTCTGGAATCACTAAAAACCACTGTGATACAATTTCTATCTGGCTACTCTAACAATACATTCATTTCACTCTATACATCAAATGATTTCTATTTACTGGTCATATTTAATAATGAAAAACAGGTGGCATTTTCAAGTAGCCCTAATATCAGTACAAATAATGGAATTAAAGGTAATATTGCTTATACACTAACCTATGTAAGTACTTTTTAAAGGAAGATGTGGCAGTCTACTTCCATAAAGATTCACAGCCTTGGAATTTTATAGAGCAGTTCTACTTTGTCCTATAGGGTCACCATGAGTTGGAATCCATTCGATGGCAGAGGGTTTGCCTTGTTTTTAAAGAAAAGAACTTTAAACCTGTTTTAAAATATATATACATATGTGTGTGTGTGTATATACGTATATATTTAAATTTTCATCAGGATGTTTTATATTTAAATATTTATGGACTATGGATGTTTCTTTATCTACATTCAGGCCTGAACACTGTGAATCTAAAGATCATTTGTAAACTAAAAAGCAATTTATTTAAAGGAATACCATATTCAACCATTTTGTTAGATTATTTCATATTTATCTCTTTTACAACTCCTAGTTTTACTTAAGATTTACTTAAAAGTAGAGTTTGTCATGAAAGTCTCAAAAACATTAAGATGTGCTTTTGGTAACATGATTCTTCTGAGCAGCCCAAAGAGAATGCCGCTTAACATTCTGACACGTAAACGACACAAGGAGCCTAGGTGGGCACAGTGCTTAAGTGACATGGTGGGAAATAACTTTATGACATCAGATGTCAGTTTTGTTTATGTCTGATTAACAGCATTGCTACATAGTCCATGTTCGTCCATGTAAAGTACTGAAGGAAAGGGAAGAGGCACAATTGGACAGCCAGGTACTTGGGAGGAGTTCTGGTGGTATAGTGGTTAAGGTACTCAGCTGTTAACCAAAAGGCTGTAAGTTCAAACCCACCAGCCCCTCTCTGACAGAAAGATGAGGCAATCTGTTTCCATAAATATTTACAGCTTTGGTAATCCTATGTTGGGTTGCTATGAGTCAGAATTGACTCAATAGTACTGGGGATTTTTTGGCACTTGGAAGGAGGAGTTCTAACGGCATAGTGGTAAAAGCAGCATTTGGCTGCTAATCAAAAGGTTAGCAGTTCAAATCCATAAGCTCTATGGGAGAAACATAAGGAAATCTGCTTCCATCAAGATTTACAGCCTTTGAAACTGTATGAGACAGTTCTACTCTGTCCTAAAGGGTTGTTGAACCAGAATTGATTCGATGGCAGTGGTTCCATTTTGGTTTTGGTACTTAGAAGAAGTGACGCTCTAGCACACAGTGGTAAAATGCACAGCTACTAATGAAAAGGTCAGCAATTCAAACCCACCAATCACTTCATGGGATTAAGACACAGCACTGTGCTTCCTTAGAAACCCTACGGGGCAGTTGTACTGTGTCTTATAGGGTCACTGTAAGTCAGGTTTTAATGATGTTACAACTAACTAACTGATAAAGTAAGGGTTCTTTCTCAACCTCAGTCCACTAATTTCAAAGACACCAACTAACTTCAACTATAACTTTTCCACATGAATGAAGTGATACATAACTTCAAGTTTTCCAGGGTCATCTACTGAATAAAGTTTTGTGTCAACGTGGGGAGGCTATGATTTTAAGTGGTTTAGCAGTTATGATGTAGTCAACCCCAATGATGAGATCAGATACAATGTTATTATCTCCATGATGAGATCTGCTAAGAACAGTCAATCACTTGACAGGGAGTTTGCTCTGGAGTGTGGCCTGCTTCCAATATATATGGAAAAGCTCTGGCAAAGGTCTCCGGCTTTTCTACTGGATCTGGATCCTGCATCTGGCTCATTATCATCTCCAGTTCCTGGATTTGAGCCAGCAACTTGATATACTGCCTGTCAGTCTTGGATTTGTCAGCCCCTGCAGCTATGTTAAGTTGCACCTACAACTGTCTGAGCCATTTCCTTAGAAGGGTCAAAAAAAAGAGAGAGAGAGATTATAAATACATACTATCTATCAATCAATCTATCATCTATCTATCTATCAAAGCTTCACTGGTTTTGCTTCTCTAGGGAACCCAGCCTTAAATATCTAGCACTATTGTGAAATTCTTTGCCTCTTATCTTGAAAATTACTTAAACATAAAAAATCTTTTAAATGCTAAGCAATTAACTTAATATTCCACCTCCACCAATCTTTTAGTAGAAATGGTGCTCTAAAAAAGAGCAACACTTTCATTATGTAGCTTCACACACACACTGGCAAAAATTCCTAACACATAATTTAGTGCTCCAGTTTGGTAAGTTCATAGAGCATCCTGCTAAAATTTGCAATACATAACCTACGTTCAATATATAGTCCAGGCAACCCAATTAAAAATGAAAATGGTAAATGGTAAAAATAAAACTTCTAAGCAAACAGATTTTATTTTTGTAATTTTTAATACAGCTTATGTATAAATATATAATACAGGTAGAATTGTGAGGAAATGTGAATGAATGAATGGTTACTTTTAATGGCATAAATTGGTATTCACTACCCCATCTATTTGAGACAGGAAAGCCTTTTTCCTCAAAATGGTCAGTGATTACTGAAAATTTTATTATCCACAAAATTTTTTCTAATAATTTCTTGTGCTTTTATTTAATTTTTTTTACAAAGATCATGGCATTATGAAGTATAATTCATTGAAAAGTTACCTAATACAATTAATCAGCCATGAAACATCAGAGCGGTAGCATTCACAGAGGGAAAGCTGGACAGACAGGAATGCAAAAGTAAAAAGGGCACAGGGAGGAGGTAGTCATGGGGTGGGGGCGGGGGAAGAAGAGTTTTTTATTGTTGGGGATGGTAGCTGGACTGTGAAATCAAATGTGCATGAACTGTTGAATGTAAAACAAATTTGCTTGTGAATTTGCACCCAAAGCACAATAAAAAAAAAAAAATTAATTACCTAATGCACAGAACACTGTATTTCCAAAAATCAAATCAAATCCGGAGTAAACACATTAATATACAAACACATTAGCAATGCTTTTGACAAAATAAAATGCAACATTAAGAAGGTAAATTAAGAGGATATAAAGCCAGAAAGCCTGGATTCAAATATTGACTCTGTCATTCAAGAGCCATGTGAACTTGGGCAAGTCATCTAACCTTTCTGAACACGGTTTTCTCATTTGTAAAATGAGATAATAGTACCTACTCATGGGATTGTTGTAACGATTAAATGAGTTAATTTTTATAAAGCACTTAAAACTATGTTAGGCATATATTAAATACCACAGATGTAAAATGGTAGCTCTGGTGGCATAGTGCCTAAGGCACTTGACTGCTAACCAGAAGGCTGGCGGTTCAAACCCACCAGCCACTCCTTGGAAGGAAGGTTGGGCAATCTATTTCCATAGTGACACCACCTCAGAAACCCAAGGAGTGGTCGCTATGAGTCAAAATCAACTCGACACAGTGAGTTTTGTTTTCGGTTTTATAGATGTTAAATAAGGAGCTCTGGTGGTATAGTGGTTAAGGCATCTGGCTGCTAACCAGAAGGTCAATGGTTAGAACCCACCACCCACTCTGCACAAAAAAACAAGGCAATCTACTTCTGTAAAGATTTATAGCCTTGGAAATCCAATGAGGGTCACTATGAGTCAGACTTGACTCAACAGCAGGGAATTTGATTTTAGTTTTGGTTTTTTATATTAAAAAAAAGGTAGGATTGTCCCTAATTCTCAAGAAATGTTTCCTTTATCATTAACCTCAAATGATTCTTAGTTCTTCAGTATGGATGATAACTCACATCCTTCCCACCTCCCACACATACCCAAATACACAAGTGTTTTGTTCACATAGCATAGCAAGATCATTAATTTAAATTCAGAAATGAAATATTAATTCCTTTGAGCTGGATGAATAGTTCAGCTCTCAAGCAAGAATCTGTGTGTCTCTTCTTATTGGTAAATAAATATTTAAGAGCTCATCAATATGAAATGTATTTGGTATCTGTTATATAATTCCATGAAATGAGTCTTTATTAATTACTGAACAGGACTTTGTGGAAATGCTTTTATAATTCGTACAACTCACTTAAAAAAAAAAAAAAGTTTTTATTTTAAGACTAGAAATGCAATGAAGAACTGAGCAAGACAGGAAGTATATGCAGAAAGCCACTAATCCCACTCACCAAATAATTAAAATACTTATTAATGTAAAATTTTATTTATTATATAATTTTTATAAAAATTTTACAGTTGATTACATCATCGTTTTTATTTTGGCCAAATTAATAATGCCAACACGAGTAAAATTATAAACTTGTAGTCTTGTTTGCATAGATCATGATTTGTCCATATTCTGAAGTATATAATAACACAAAGATGGCTCTTATATATCTCATAAAAGGCCTATCTTAGAGTATAACCACTGTTGTTGGTAAGTGCCATCAAGTCATCTCCGACTCATAGCGACCCCTCCGTGGGTTTCCAAGGCGGCCTCACTATGAAAGTAGATTGCCCAATCTTCCTTCCGAGGAGTGGCTGGTGGGTTTGAACTGCCAACCTTTTGGTTAGCAGTCAAATGCCTTAGGCACTATACCACCAGAGCTCCCATAACCAAATACTCATGTGTAAAATATTTTTAAAAACAAAAGTTATATTTGGTCATTAAAAATATATATAACTTTCTGAAGCTCTAATTATTACATTTTTCCCTTGCACCTGAATCACCATAAGGATACCAAAGAGGAAAAAAAAATTGAGTTTAAAAACAATTTAGAAATTCATATTTAAAATCAAAGTTAACTTAAATAAATCATGGAATTAATAAGTTAGCAGTTAATTCTAGAATTACTACAAGTGTTCAATGTTAAGTAATCAGCATATATTTCTACGTATATACCTAGAGCCCAGACTTGTGCTAAATGAACAGATTCCTATAAAATGGAAAAGCTGAATTCTAAAGTGAAACGCAAAGATATGTCACTAAGGCATGATTAGTACAGTGAACTTCCTCTCAAAAACTTTTCTATGAAAATGTTGTTTGTGTGTGCTGTCAAGTCAACTCAATCTCCCAATGACCCTACAGGACAGAGTAGAAGTGACCCATAAGGTTTCCTAGGCTGTTATCTTTATAAGAGCATATTGCAAGGTCTTTTCTCTTGTGGAGCTGCTGGTAGGTTTGTATTGCCGACCTTACAGTTAGCAATTACAGTCGAGCAATTAACCTACGTAGCAACTAGGGCTCCTTATGAGATCTATAGAAGGTCACTATTCAGGAAGATTTGTTTCTACTTAACAAAGCAGCTGTCCTTGGGGTACACTGGGGCTAGGAATGGAACTTGGGTCTCCCTTATGGAAGTTGAGAGCTCTACCACTGAACCACCACTGCCTCCAAAAATGGAATCATACTAATTAATATATATGAGTAAGTCCCATTCAAGTCCAGAACAAGGCATGATTACCTGCTATGAACATTACTATTAGTGATCTCTGCCAACACAAAAGAAAAAGAAATGAGGCAATAATTATTAAGAAGATATAATAATGTCATTTTCAGAAAGCTTTATTGTCTACCTATAAAATCCAAGAGAACTCTGTTATAAAACTGTCACTAATAATAGAATCCAATATAATTGTCAAATACAAGTATGCTATACTTCATCAACAACCAATTAGAAAATTAAATAAAAAGATCCCATTCATAATTTTTTTAGAAATCTATGAAATACTTAGCAATAAGCTAACAAAAATTGACAAGATTAAGAAAAGTTAAAATATTATCTGACCACATAAAAATTTTAAATAATGTACAAAATATGTACACATGTGATTAGTAAAAGATAAAACACAAAAGTGAAAAGAAAATCTATATATGGCTAATAGTAATTTTGTTAAAATACAATGAACTCTCAAGAGATTAATTAAAAAGTAGATCATTTTATTTTTTTAAAATGAGCAAATGTTGCGAGGAAGCAAATCAATAAATGAACATACAATCCACTTAGAATTGTATCCATATAAGTGCTCAATAAATGTTAGCTGCTGTTATTTTTTTTCTAATAAATGGAAAAAGAAATGCTTGACAAACATGCTAAAATAGGCTCCACCTCAATCATGATTAAAGAAATAACAAAACAGACTGGCAGAAATAAAACACAATCGACAAAATCCAGTGCTGGTTTGGAAAAAAAAAGCATTTGCATATACTGAAAGTAAGAATATAAGAATATATTATTGGTTCAACACTTTGAAATTGAAAACTGACATTAGAAACTGGCATACCATTTGACCTAGCAAGTCCATCACTAAAAATTTTTCTTTTGCATATAAACGTACACAAGACAAAAATAAATACACAAAGACATTCTATATAATATTCATTATAGTAGCCAAAACTAAAATTGATATAATTTAAATGTGCTTTGATAAGGGAGTGGTAAGTAAAATCACAGTACTTCCATAAAATGACAGACTATGAAGTCTTTACAAATAATTAGTTAAATCAACAGAATTTCTTATGGAAGAATTTCCATGACAGATTATCAAATGGGAAAAAAACAAAAGGTACAGAAGAATGACAAGTATTAGAGTATGATCCTGTGTGCATAAAAGGAAAGGAGGCAATAGCTCCATATATATATATACAAAAGATTTCCAGAAGATACATGAATTATTAATGGTGAGTACATATTTCGTAAATGTGCCTGGGAGAGAGATTTATTTTCCCTTTTATGCTTTTTTAAACTGGTTGCCTTTCTCCATGTACATGTATCACATTTATTAATTTTCCAGAAATACATCTTACCTTCTCAGATAAGAACATCCAACATCATGAGAATACTGACCCTTTTAAAATGTGACAGGATTTTTTAGAAAATACAAATGAAAAGGCACTACCTAAAATCAGTCTGAAATAATAAGCATAACAAAATGTCAATAAACACTTTGAAACAGAAGAACGAAAGGGTATTTTTTCCAAAACAAATTATCAAAATATACAAATTATCAAAATATATAAAGAAATAACAATAACTATAATAGTATCATAATGCTACAAAAATTGACAAATAAATAACAAATGGTGAAACAATCCAAAAACAGATTCTTGCACATATGAAAATTTTAGTATATCATTAAGATCACATTTTCAATCAGTAGGAATAACTGAAAATTTTAAGACCACCTCCTTCCTAAGACAAAAAAATAGCAAACCCAAAAAGAAAAGGTAAAATAAAAATAAACCAAGCATTTGAAAAAATTATAAAGAGGCTTTCTTTTTGTAACTATCAGAATAAGGATTTAGAAAACTTAAAAGCAGAAGTAGAATTTATAAATTTTTTAGACCAAAATGTAAAAGCCATCCAAAACAAAAAAACCTAAACTAACAAATATGACAAAAAACACAAATAAAAATAGCAATTATTATTATTATTATAAAAACTAGTTCCTATAAAGTTGATTCTGACTTATGTCGACCTTATATGTGTCAGAATATTACTGTTCGCCACAGGGTTTTCAGTGGCTGATTTTTTGAAAGTAGACAGCCAGACCTTTCTTCCAAGGCAACTCTGGATGGCCTCAAACATCCAACCTTCCAGTTAGCAGCCAAGCATATTAACCATTTGCACCACTGAAGGACATTATTATAAAAGCTACTAAAGATCACTTGGTAATGATTAGACACTGTTCTATGCTTTCTGTAATTAATTCATTTAATCCTCATAACAATCTCTCGAAGTATTCCACCACTAACTCCCTTTTACCAATGAAGAAATGGAAGAAATTAAGCAACTTTCTCAAAGAACACAGGTAGTATTCAGTCTGGATGTCTGGCTTAAGCCTGTACCCTTAACAACTATGCTGTTCAACAACAGATTTTAAAAATACACTGCAACACTTAAAAAATTAAATCAGAAAAATAATAAAAGACAATCCAATAGAAAAATGGGCAAAGGTTATGAACAGAAAATTCACAAAAGAAATTCAGTACTTTTATGGGGGGTGGGGGAAATAACTTGGAAAAGGAGGGTAAAAATGGTTGCACAATTCAAAGAAAGCAATCAATGTTACTGAAGTGCACATGTAGAAATTACTAAATTGGTGTATGGTCTGCTATGTATATTCTCAACAAAAAAAAATAAATTATTTTTTAAAAAAGAAATTCAAATGGCTAATAAATATGAGATGCTGAAGAAATGCATGTCATAAGAGTTCTAAATTTTACCCGTTCCACTGGCAACAATTTTAGGAATTAATACTTTTTGTTTGTAAAAGGAGCTCTAATGAGGCAGTGGTTAAAGCATTCAGCTCCCAACTAAAAGGTAGGCAATTTGAATCCACCAGCCACTCCGCAGAGAAAGATGAGGTGATCTGTTCCATAAAGATTTTACAGCCTTGCAAATATTTATAGGGCTGCTGTGAGTTGGAATCAACTCACTGGCAGTGGGTTTGGTTTTGATTTTTTGGTAAAGTTTTGAGAAAATAAGATTTACACAATGTTGATATGAGTATAAACTGTTTCATTTATTTTGGAGGATAATTTGACAACTGTACCAAAAGTTTAATTATGCACTCCTATGTGACCCAACAATTCTACTTCTAGGAATCTGTCTCACAAAAACTGCCAGACATACACAGTGATTACAAAGATAATCATCACAAGTTTGTTTGCAATTATTAAAAAATCTTTATGTCCATGAAGCATAAAGTTTAAATAAATTATGGTAAGACATACATAGCACTTAAAAAAAAAGGAAATATTCTCAAAATACAGTTTTAGGTAGGAAGAAAGCAAGTTCACAAGTACCATATATAATATTACTAGTTTTTATGCTAAAAACTAACAAAACACTATGAGTATATATAAAAATATATGTACAAACGGTATATTTGTAAAAGTGTAAGAGAGCAGCATGAAATAATGATTAAGAATCTAATGCCAGACTGACAGAGTTTACTGATTAGTTAACCTCTCTGAGTCTTAATACTCCATATTATTATTACTTCATAAACAAGTAACTCCCTGTTATTGTTAGGTGAAGTCTCCGACTCATAGCAAGCTTATGTACAACAGAACGACACATTGCCCGGTCCTGTGCCAGCCTCACAATCCCTGCTATACCTGAGCCCATCATTGCAGCCACTGTGTCAATCCATCTTGTTGAGGGCCTTCCCCTTTTTCGTTGACCCTCTTCTTCACCGAGCATGATATCCTTCTCCAGGGAATGGTCCCTTCTGACAACATGACCAAAGTATGTGAGATGAAGTCTGGCCATTCTTGCTTCCAAGGAGCATTCTGGCTGCACTTCTTCCAGGACAGATTTGTTAGTTCTTTTAGCAGTCCATGGTACTTCCAGTATTCTTAAGTGCCAACACAATCAGAAGCATCAACTCTTCGGTCTTCCTTGTTCATTGTCCAGCCACTTCTTCCATGAAAGCCCCTAACCACCTCAAGCAGAAATAAGATCTTCCTCTTCAGAATTTCAAAAGAATTTTGTTAGTAATTCTCTCACAACTTAAATAATTTTTATCCTCATATTTAAATTATCTATTTGCATCTTATCTCCCCTAGTGGACTTTAATCGCATTGATTACATGGGTTATATTTATCTAGTTTTCTGATCAGCACCTAACCTTGCACCTACAACTTCAATTAAGCATTTGTCCATTTTATTTTTAGCACAAGGAGACAAAGTATAGCACTCAATAGAGAACAGTTATAATCTCTGGATAATTCTCTTCACAATGAATTGATTTAGCACAAGTTATAAAAATAGGTAAGTTTACTATTGAATGAATACTCTGTAAAATCTTAGTTTTTAAACAGAGATCATTCTCCAACTATGCCAAATTATTCCAGTCAACATAATACTAAACCCTACTAATTAAAATATTTTATGCATTTTATATATATTAAATCTGAGCCAAAATGTGAAGGTTAAAAAAGTTAAAATGACTATATTTCAGATAACTATTATTCTTACCACTAAATGTTTTCTAATGTTATTCTGTCACTAAACTACTGACATTTCATTAATACTTCCAAAAAAACAAATTTACTGCCTTCAAGTCAATGCCTACTTATAGTGACCTGCATTGGGTTTCCAAGGCTGTAAATATTTAAGAAAGTAAACTGCCTCATCTTTCTTCTGTGGAGCAGCTGGTGGGTTCAAACCACCAACCTTTTGGTTAGCAGTCAAATGCCTTAAGCACTACACCAGAGCTCCTTTCATTAATATCTACAAACAGGAAGTATCAATGAATACTTAGCAATAGCAGGCACTGGAGGCAGACAGAACACACTCTCAGCCATTAGAGAATTCCCAGACTAGTCAGAGACTCAGTCAAGAAAATAAATTATTATATATGTTCTACATACAAATATGCCAAATATTATAAAAGTATAGAAAAACAGCATGTAATTAACTACAACGATGTTAACTGATGTGGCATGGACAGTTTTATGATGAGTTAACCAAAAAGGCCAGAGGTAGAGAAGGCATGTAGAGAGGCACTAATATTCCAGATAAGAGAAATAACATTCCAGAAGCAGAAAACATAAAGGTTTATTTGGGGAAATTTAAAGAGTTCATTATGGTCAACAAAGACAGAATAGAAGATAATATTGGAGAGCTAGACATCCGTCAAATTCCAAAAGGCTTTATTCTTTATTCCTGAGGCCATGGAATTCACTGAAGAATTTTTAACATGTTTTAAATATATTTAAGAAATAAATCAAATTACAAGAAATTTGACCTAGTTATTTGACATATGTCCCATAAACTGCTAGATACGCAGTTGCTTCTAACAGGCCATTTGCCTCCTAAATAAAAGAAGAATTTAGAGACTGCATAGTACACTGTAATATTTTTTTGTATTTGTCACAGACTACCTTTGAGAAATTATGCATGCACGGAATATACATATACATCTCAAATGACATCATGGATGCCAAAAAGAACTGAATCCTAAACTAGGTATACAGAGAACAAAATAAACTCTGCTCAAAAGCCATTATGTGCTAAAACAATTCCACCCAAGGAGTTTATCCCTTAGACTCCAGAGAAATTTCATATAGTCTAAGCTATTATTTAGGGAAAGAAATATAATTCATGAGGTATGTCTTTGTTAATAAGCCAGCAAGCAAGGAAAAAATTGTCAATTCTAGGCACTCAGTTGTTTTAAAATACATGTAAGTACCTATCAGAAAAAAGCTATCTGATCAAAACAGACCTACAGTTTGTTTTTGTTTCACCTTTAGCACCTATCAAATAAAGGTGCAACACTGAGAATATCTACATTAGAGATATATAAGGAGCTCTGGTGGTGTAGTGGTTAAGACATTTAGCTGCGAACCAAAAGATTAGTGGTTTGAATCCACTAGCTGTTCTGCAGAAGAAAGACAAGGCAGTCTTTTTCCATAAAGATTTACAGGTTTGGAAACCCAATGGGGGCTGCTATGAGTCAGTATCAACTCAATGGCAGTAAGTTTTGTTTGTTTTCTTGTTATAGATATATAGTGTATTTATCTACACTATAGATATATACATCTCTTCCAATGCATTTAGTAATCAAGGAAAAATAAACTTGTATAAATCAAGATAGAGCAATCTCCTTGATCTTACAAAATCATCAGTATAAAACATCATATGAAGTTTAATGTTTACAGGTAGATGTGTACAGGTGTGTGTGTGTGTTGTTGTTGTTGCTGTTAGCTGACATCAAGTTATTCCTCGGAGCATGGCAACCCAATGCACAGTGGAACAAAATGCTGCCAGGTCCTGTGTCATCCTCATAATTGAATGTGTATCAGACTATTGTGATTCATAGGGTTTTCTTTGGCTAATTTTTGGAAGTAAATAACCAGGCCTTTCTTCCTAATCCACCTTGGTCCGGAAGCTTCAATGAATCTTGTTAAGCATCAAAGCAGTAGGTAGGCAGGAACACAGTTGAGTAGGTACGCAAGCAGATAGAGGCTTACTCCTCTCCTTACACTCCTAACTCCTAACCCCAAAGGGACATCTATGAAAGTACCACTAAATAACCACTTGGTAGTTAAGGTTGTGTGTCAACTTGGGTTGGCTGTGATTTTAAGTGGCTTGGCAAATTGATATAGTTATTCCCCATGATGAGTTTGTACCTTAAATTTATATGTTTATCTTCTGCCTCCATGGTGGAATCTGTTGTGAACAGCTAGTTGAAAGGGAGTTGCCTTCAGGATGTGGCCTGTTTTCAGTATTTATGGAGAAGCTTTGAGAAAGGTCTCTGGCTTTTCACTCCTGCATTTGGCCTGTCATCATCTGAAGTTCCTGGACTTGAACCAGTAGCCTGTTGTATTGCCTGCCAGTCTTGGGATTTTTGCCTTTGCAGCTTATGAGCCAACAATCTGTGATTTTGACAGCTTATCTTGAACTTGTCAGGCTCAGCAGCTATGAGAGTCAGGAAACGCCTCTAGCTTGCTCCAGGAGGCCTGGAAAGCAAAGCTGAAGCCCAGTGTCAAGGGAGCCTCCACCCAGCCCTAGAGCCAGGATCATGAACTCGGACTTCTAGCCTAGTCTCCTCCAAGAGCTGACACTTTGAACTTGGACTAGCAGCCTGGTCTTCCCCTAGAGCTGGCACTCTCAACTCAGACTTTCAGCCTCCTACACTGTAAGAGAATAAATTTCTGTTTGTTAAAGTCATCTACTTGTGGTGTTTCTGTTATAGCAGCACTAGAAAACTAAGACAAACCACATTAAATATCGGAAGAATAGGAACATAGGAAACTTTTTTTTTTAACAGCTGTATATATTCTTATACTCTGGTTTAAGCAAATTCACACATAGGTACTAACCAATAATTTATAAAACCACTAGTTTATTGCAACAAATACCTTTATTCTCAAAATTAGGTCAATATACAGGTTCTAAGGAAGGTATTTTACTTAAAGTACTCATTGTTGTGTGCTGTCAAGTCGATTGATTCTGACACAGAGCAACTTTACAGGACACAACAGAACTGCTTCGTAGGGTTTCCGAGGCTCTAATCTTTACAGGAGCAAATCACCATGTCTTTTCCTCCTGCAGAATGGCTAATGGGTTTAACCTGCCTTCCTTTCAGTTAATACTCAAGCGCTTAACTATTGTGCCATTGGGGCTTCTTAAAATACTCACAAGTATAGTTAAATTCAGTATCCTTATGAGTCATATTATTTCTACTATCATTAAAATAACCAAGATGTCTAGCAACAGTATCTCCATATACCTACACCTTTTATTTTAATAATAAGATAAAAATAATGTCTCCAGGCCCTAGCCTATATCCTTTGAGGAATGAAAAGATCCATAAAGGAAACAAAGTTCTTGATTTTTCAATCAAGTATCTTAAAATCTTCCTTGACCAGTTGTAACCCAATTTTGTGAGCTTACCACAAAATACTAAGTGGATAACTACACAAGACTCTCTGCTTATCCCCATAAATTAAACTTTAATAAACTGTCATATTCTCAACATTTTTAAAAAAGACACCCTACATTCAGAAAAACTGTGAACAACCAGCAGCTATAGTCGTTTAAAGAAAAAAGAACAAGAATCTATATTACACAGTAAGAGAATGAAAAGAGCAAAAAATTTCATGAAAGTAAAAGCTATATTCTAAAATAAAGAGAAAGAGCTTTGGGAAGAAAAATATCAACAACCCCTGTGCAGTAACATAAGAATAAACAAGATTAGTAAATTCACAGATTCCTTGACCAGGGTGACCTAACAGCAGGATTGATGCCAGACATGTTTGATCCTAAAGGCTTTGTGTTTACAGAGTTAACTTGGAAGATACATATATGTGGAAATAATGGAAAGCACTCCTATTTTTGTATGTCTGCTGAATATTTAACAGAAAGCCTCAACTTATACAACAAATAAAGTAAAACTATAAAGTTTGTGTCCCAACAGAATAAATGGCAATCTACTTCTGAAAAAAATGGACAGTGAAAACCTTATGCATAGTAGTGGAACACTCTCTGATAATAATGCTAGAAGATGAGCCCTCAGGCTAGAAGGCACTCAAAATAAGACTGGGGAAGAGCTGCCTCCTCAATGTATAGTCAACATTGATGACATGGATAGAGTAAAATTTTCAGGACTTTCATTTGCTGACATGGCACTGCAGTGTAGTAAATTATATGGTGTGGCTTTTCTAGCCATAGTCTTTGTAAACTCCATGGTGGAATCTGCCATGAGTAACTAAAAGGTTCTTGATTGTTAAAGCTATCCACCTGGGGTATTTCTGTTGGGAGCAGCATGAAGTAATTTTCTGGGAACTTTGCTGTCTCTCAGGTGTTGCAGGATTCTGATGTTGGGACTGGTTGGTTTTGGCCACTCTGCCAGGCTCAAAAGTAGCCCTTCTAGAGGCAGAATAGAGTCTCTCTGACTGGTGGCTGAGAAAGACATCCTGCTCAGAGAGAGACATAAAAGAAACTAGCTGCTGAGAGAAAGACATGAGAGAGATACACTGCTGAGATGGCTGGCTACTGAGAGACAGCTGGCTACTGAGAGAGAATGAATGTGTTCCTGAACTTGAATTTAGCCTTTTGCTTCCCTAATAAACCCCACGATCTTTGAGTTCTATGTGGCCACTGCAGCCAATTACCGAACCCAGCAGAGAACTGGTGGGTGCTGTGGGAGAAACAGTTGTTATCAGTGTTGGTAAAAGGGCTGGAGGAAGGCAGCATGTCTGGCCCCACAGGAATAGGACTTGGGCTGCTGATAGTGATTGTCCTCTTTTGGGGTTAGAAGAGGTTAGAAGATACACCCTCCCTGACCCTTTAGCAGGCTGTGGTGTAGTAAATTACTTTATGTGGCTTTTCTACCCATAAGTCTTTGTAAACTCCAAGGTGGGATTTTCTATGAGCAAGTGAGGAGCTCCTGATTGCTGAAGTTGTCCACCTGGAGTATTTCTGTTGGGAGTGGCACAAAACAATGTTCTGGGAGGTGCCCGTTCTCTCTCAGGTGCTTAGAGTTCTGATGCTATGATTGGCTAGTTTGACCACCCTCCGGGCTCAAAAGGAGGCCTCTTAGAGGCAGAACTCTCTCTGCTGGTTGAGGAAGATGTGCTGCCAAAAGAGACATGCGCCCCTGAAAGAGACATATGCTTCTGGGAAAGAGACGCAAAAGACACGCATTGCTGAGTGAGACACCGAGGGACCAGCACTGCTGAGAAAGAGACTGTGAGAGACTGTTGGCTGAGGGATGGTGGGCTGGGAGAGAGACTGAGCGTTCTTCCTGAACTTGAATTGTAGCCTGTGGTGCTTCCCTAATAAACCCCATAATCTGTGAGCTCTGTGTGGCCACTGCAGCGAATTATCGAACCCAGGAGAGAGGTGGTGGGTGCTTTGGGAGGAACAGTTGGAGAAAGGGCTGGAGGGAGACAGCATGTCTGGCCTGGCAGGAATAGGCCTTAGATTACTGCTGGTAATCCTGTCTTCCTCTTGTGAGGTTAGAGGAGGTCAGAACATGTGGCCTCCTCGCCGTTTTAGCACAGGCACAAATCAAAATGAGAAGAAAGAGCTGCAAACATGTATTAATGAAACATGGAATGCACAAAGTATGACTCAAGAAAGATGAAAGTTCTTCTAGATGGTACCAGCTACCACTGTCAACCACTTGGAGGTGGAACAGTGCAGAAGATCCTGGAAAGAGTGGGAGAATAATGTGGAACAAAACTCAAAATCATAGGAAGGAAAAAAAAAAAAAAAAAAAACAGGTTTGCTGTCTGATAGACTCTGGTGAGACCCCTGAGACTATGGCCCCTAGCCACCCTTCAGGTCTGGAATTGAATTCACGCTTGTGGCTTTCAGCCAAACAATAGGCAGGCATCAGGTACATACACTCCTTGGAGTGATCAATCAGGGCAGAACAGAAGAGTTTGCACAAGGAGACAGCTAGGGGGTTGGGGACCAGGAGGGAAGGACACAGGGAAGAGGTTACTATGGGAAGGAAGTGGGAAGAGAACTGTTAAAATGTGGGGAATTTCAGTCAATGTCATGAGACAAAATGAGTACGAACTGCTGTATGGAAAATGAATTTGCTCTGTAAACTTTCACCCAAATCACAAAAATGAAAACAAGAAAAATGGAAGTTCTCAAAAATGAAATGGAATGGCATTTTGAGTACTGAAAATGCCATCTCTTTAGCAGTCCCCACACTAATTCCCTCTAGCATCTTAGTGCCTGAAAAACTAGGTGCAGTAGTTTGAAATAGGGATTCTGGTGCTCTGATCAGCTCTTTAATTCAGAGTATGACAAACTCAGGGAGTCGGATTAGAAAGGAGAAAGGGACAGTGCAATTGCCTGGAGGGGGAAAAAATAAAAACAAGTGAACCTGCCCAGTGGAGTGCCAACCGGCAGGTGAGAAAGGCCATGGGAAACCTCCCTGGGGCAGTGGAAAGAACGCACCACACCAAAGAACCTGCAGCCACTCCACAGATCTACCTTCAGCACTTGCTTTCATCAGTAATCTTGGGACCGCTGGGTGGGAGCAGAGATTTCCCTGGCTTGGGTACTGCCAAAGTCCGCAAGCAAGAGAACATTAATGCCATAAGTGGCCAGGTCCTGGAAGGGAACTCCCACTGTGGATCACGGAATGGGGCAGTTATCTTAGGTCAGCTTTTTGGCATGGAGGGACCTCAAGAGTGAGTTTTTGCATGTGTCTGAACCTGGCAGAAAGTGGCAGCCCCCTAACAATTGGAGTCTTTGCTGAACTTGAGCTACGGGCCTGTGAATAACAGTACAATGTCATCATTAGCAGCCCACTCAAAGCCCTAGACACTGCTCCTGGGACCTTGGAGCTTTGCGCTTCATTCTCTCTTCTCCTCCCACTTTTTCCACCTCTACCCTCATTCAACCAATAGAAAAACTACATTCAGCCACCATCATACCTGCTGGCTCGAATCCTAAACTCCCTTTACAACAAACAGAGACCCACATCCACATTCCACACAGCAATTCCATCATCACAAAGAAAACTGCAAAGCAACCCAGCACACTTGAGTTAATAGCCAAAAAAATAAAATACACCAGCTCCACCTTTTCAAAATATGAAATCATAAAACCAAACAAAACAAATCAATACATAACTAACACTTAAAGACAACCTCAAAATGTCTAGGAAACAGGTAACCTCAAATCAAACAAACAAACAAAAAAAAAAAACCGGACAAGACATTAGAAGTAAAATGCCAAAGGTCTCATTAAACATGGAAGAAGAGGAGGCAATAGAATTACCTGAGAAGGAATTTAGAAGGTATGTTTATAGAGCTCTACAAGAGCCTA
>NW_006921745.1:2690988-2695157 GCF_000298275.1 Orycteropus afer afer | reverse complement strand
AAAAAAAAAAAAAAAAAAAAAACCCACAAAGAAAATTGTGGAAGACCTACTAACAGAAAACGTCCCCACATCATGAAGGAAGAAAAGATTTTTGTCCAAGAAGCTCATACAACCCATACAGGATAAATCCCAAGAGAAAAACACCAATGCATATCATAATCAAACTCTCTAAAACCAAAGACAAAGAAAGAATTTAGCAAGCTGCCCAGGACAAAAGAAACATTACTTATAATAATCAAACAGTTAAGCTGAGCTCCAATTACTCAGGAGAAA
Organism: Orycteropus afer afer; assembly: GCF_000298275.1. Lineage (NCBI taxonomy): Eukaryota > Metazoa > Chordata > Mammalia > Tubulidentata > Orycteropodidae > Orycteropus > Orycteropus afer. The sequence continues at coordinate 2,694,884 of NW_006921745.1, read as the reverse complement.
CTATGCAGGCAAGAAAGCAATGGGACGGCATATATAAAACACTGAAAGACAAGAACTTCCAACCAATGATCCGATATTCAGTCAAATTGTCCATCAAATATGAAGGCAAAATCAAGGCATTCTCAGACAAACAGAAATCAAGGGATTTTTTGAAAACCAGACCAACCCTACAAGAAATGCTTAAGGAAGTCCTTCCAACAGAGAACCCACAACAGAGAGCAACAAAATCAGGATACATGACATCAACACTAAAACCAAATCAGAAATAGAAACTCAAAATAAGACCATAAAACATTGTACATGAAAAATCAAGGAAGCCAATCTGTACACAACAACAGCAACTAACCAAATGGAGGGAATAAAAGTTCTAGGTACAAACTTCCAAATGGAGACGAAAACAGGACAATGCCCTCATAGAACAGACTGTTCAAAAAATGTAGAGACAAGAATTCATTTCAAGGTAACCACAGAGAAAATTAACAATCCCCCAAAGCAAATCTGGAAGAAAGGAAAACATACGGGTTTAATATGCACAAAACCAACAACAAAGAAGAAGAGAGAGGAAGTCCTTGACAACAAACCAAAGTCAGCACAGAGAAGTATATGGACCAAGAAAACACCAACAACATGACAAAAAAAAAAAAAAAAAGAATGACAGCAATCAATTCATACCTGTCACTAATTACACTCAATGTCAATGGACTAAATGCACCAATCAAGAGAAAGAGAGTGGCAGACTGGATAAGAAAAGAAGACCCATTGATACGCTGCCTATAAGAGACCCACCTTAGACACAAAGATAAAAATAAATTAAGAGTTAAGTGGTAGGAAAAAAATATACCAAGCCAATGGTAATCAAAAAAGAACAGGAGTGGCAATATTAATTTCTGATAAAATAGACTTCAAGGTGAAAAACACCATAGGAGACAAAGAAGGACACTATATGATGATGACAGGGTCAATTGACAAAGAAGAGGTTACAATAACAACTATTTACGTACCCAATGAAAGTGCTCCAAAATACATGAAGAAAATATTAATTGAATTGAAAGAGAAAACAGACAACTATACAATAGTAAGAGGAGACTTTAACACACCACTTTCAAGGAGGGACAGATCAACTAGAAAAAGTCTGAACAAAATAAAGAACTCAACAACACAATCAACCAACTCGACCTCACAGACATATATAGAGCATTCCACCAAACAAAAGCACAACTCACATTCTCCTCCAGTGCACGTGGATCCTTCTCCAGAATATATCATGTTAGGACATAAAACAAGCCTCAATAAATTCAAAAACATTGAAATAATACAAAGCATTTTCTCACACAACAATGTAAATAAAATTAGAAATTAATAATACAAAGATCAAAAAAAAAAAAAAAATCAAACACGTGGAAGTTGAACAATTCACTGCTCAAAAAACTATTGGGTAATAGACAAATAAAAAATGAAATAAAAAAATTCCTAGAAACAAATGAGAATGAATACACATCATACCAAAACCTATGGTCAGTTTATAGCAATAAATGCATACATCAAAAAAGAGGAAAGAGACAAAATCAACACTCTAACTCAACAACTCCAACAACTAGAAAAAGAACAACAAAAGAATCCTACAGTATCTAAAAGTAAGGAAAGATCAAAGCAGAAATAAATGAAACAGAAAACAAAAAAAAAATACAGAAAATCAACAAAACAAAAAGCAGGTTCTTTGAAAACATTAACAAAATTGACAAACCACTGGCAAATCTAACAAAGAAAAGAAAGAGAAGATGGAAATTACAAGAATAGTAAACAAAAAGGGTGTCATCACAACAGAACCAACTGAAATAAAAAACTGACAGAACATTATGAAAAACTGTACATCAACAGGTTTGAGAACCTAGAAGAGATGGACAAGTTTCTAGAATCACAAGACCTACTTAAACTATCCCACTCAGAGATAGAAAACTTGAACAGACCTATAGCAAAAGAAGAAATTGAACAGGTCATAAAAATATTTCCCACAAAGAAAAGTCGTGGCCCTGACAGCTTCACTGGAGAATTTTACCCAAATATTCAGGGAAGAGTTGACACCTATACTACTCAAGCTATTCCAGAACACAGAAAAAGATGGAATACTCCCAAATTCATTTTATGAAACAAGCATAACACTAATGTCAAAACCAGGGAAAGCCACCTGACCAATATCCCTCATGAACATAGACATAAAAATCTTCAACAAAATCCTAGCCAACAGACTCCAACAACATACCAAAAAAATAATACATCCTGGCCAAGTGGGATTCACACCAGGTATACAAAGGTGGTTCAACATCAGAAAACCAATCAACGTAATCCACCACATAAACAAAACAAAAGAAAAGAACCATATGATTAAATCAATCAATGCAGAAAAGGCATTTGATAAAAGTCAATATCCATTCCTATTTAAAACTCTCAGCAAAATAAGGACAGAAGGGAAATTCTTCGATATAATAAAAGGCATATATGCAAAGCCAACAGCCAACATCATTATTATTGGAGAAAGACTCAAGGCATTCCCCTTATGAACAAGAACCAGGCAGGATGCCCTCTATCACCACTTCTATTTAACATTGTATTGGAAGTCCTGGCCAGGCCAATAAGGCAAGAAAGAGAAATAAAAGGCATACAATTGGCAAAGAGGAACTAAAACTATCTCTACTTGAGGGCAATATGATCCTGTACATAGAAAACCCAAAAGACTCAACAAAACAAATACCGAAACTAAGAGAGAGGTTCAGCAAAGTGGCAGGATATAAGGTCAACATACAAAAATCAGTTGTATTCCTTACACCAAACAAAGAGTCCTCTGATAAAGAAATAAGGGAAACAATACAATTTATAATAGCACTAAAAAAGATAAAATATCTAGGAATAAACCTTATCAGAAACACAAAAGACCTATACAAAGAAAACTATAAAACACTACTACAAGAGACAACATGGGCACGACATAAATGGAAGAACCTGCCTTGTTCATGGATAGGTAGACTGAATATTGTGCAAATGTCAATACTATCTAAGGCAGTCTACACATTTAATGCAATCCCAATTTAGATACCAACAAAATATTTTAAGGACATAGAAAAACCAATTACAAACTTCTTATGGAAAGGAAAGAGACCCTAGATAAGCAAAGTGCTTCTGAAGAAGAACAAAGTGGGAGGTTTCACAATTCCAGATCTTAAAACCTACTATGCAGCCACAGTAGTCAAAACAGCATGGTATAGGTACAATGGCAGACAGATAGACCAACGGAACAGAATCAAAAGTCCAGAAATAGACCAATCCATCTATGGACAATTGTTCTTTGACAAAGGTCCAAAACCCATTAAATGGTAAAGAGACAGCCTCTTTAACAAATGGTGCTGCCAAAATTGGATATCCACTTGCAGAAACATGAAACTAGACCCATACCTCACCCCATACACATACAAAAAAACCTCAAGCTGGATCAAAGACTTAAATGTGAAATTCAAAACTATAAAATTCAGCAAAGATGAAATAGGAGCAAATCTGGGAGCCCTATATTATGGCATAAATAGACTATCAAGCATAACCCAGAATGCACAGGAGGTAGAAAAGAAGCTAGATGACTGAGACCTTTTAAAAATTAAATTCTTAAGTGCATCGAAAGACTTCGTCAAAAGGGTAAAAAGAGAACCTACAGATTGGGAGAAAATATTTGTTTATAACATATCTGACAAAGGACTTATCTCCTGCAAAAATGGCGAGGAGGCCACATGTTCCGACCTCCTCTAATCCCACGAGAGGAAGACAGGATTACCAGCAGTAACCCAAGGCCTATTACTGCAAGGCCAGACATGCTGCCTCCCTCCAGCCCTTTCTCCAACCGTTCCTCCCAA
>NW_006921745.1:2688492-2690668 GCF_000298275.1 Orycteropus afer afer | reverse complement strand
TAGCCAATTACAGCATCAGAACTCTAAGCACCTGAGAGAGAGTGGGCACCTCCCAGAACATTGTTTTGTGCCACTCCCAACAGAAATACTCCAGGTGGACACCTTCAGCAATTAGGAGCTCCTCGTTGCTCATAGCAAATCCCACCTTGGAGTTTACAAAGATTTATGGGTAGAAAAGCCACACAAAGTAATTTACTACACTGCATCTCCAAAATCTACAGAAAACTTCAACGCCTCAACACCAAAAAGACAAACAACCCAATTCATAAAAGGGAAATCAAAGGCATCCAAATTAGTAAGGAAAAAGTCAAACTATCCCTATTGGTTTCCCTTTCTTGCCTTACTGCCCTGGCTAGGATTTCCAATACAGTGCTGGACAGAATTGGTGATTAGATGACATCCTTGTCTGGTTCCTGTTTGCAAGAGGAATGGTTTCAGTTTCTCTCCATTGACAATAATGCTGGCTGTTGGGGAGCTCTGGTGGCATAGTGCCTAAGGCATCTGACTGCTAAATAGAAGTCTGGCAGTTCAAATCCACCAGCCACTCCTCGGAAGGAAAACTGGGCAATATACTTACTTCCACAGAGATACTGCCTTGGAAACCCAAGGAGGGGGTCACTATGAGTGGGAAACGACTTGAGGATAGTGAGTTTGGAGTTTTTATGATCCTATATGTAGAAAACCCAAGAGACTCAGTAAAAAAAAAACTACTGGAACTAATTGAGAGTTTTAGCATAGTGGCAAGATACGAGATCAACATACAAAACTCAGTTGGATTCCTCTACACCAGCAGAGATTGCTGAAAAATAAATAAAGAAATCAACACCATTTACAATTGCTACCAAAAAAAATAAAATATTTGGGAATAAATTTTACCAGGGACATGAAAGACCTGTACAAAGAAAACTATAAAAAGAATTACTTCAAGAAACCATAAGAGATCTACATAAATGGAAGAACAGACCATGCTCATGGATAGGAAGATTGAACATTGTGAAAATGTCAGGTCTACCCAAAGAAATCTATATATTCTATGTAATCCTAATCCAGATCCCATCAACATTCTTTAAGAATATGAAAAAAACAATCACTAACTTTATATGGAAAGGAAAGAGACCTCAGATAAGCAAAGCATTATTGAAGAAGGACAAAGTAGGAGGTCTTATACTCCTGGATCTCAAAATGTACTACACAGCCACAGTAGTCAAAACCTACTGGTATTGGTACAATGACAGACACATAGACCAATGGAATAGAATTGAGAACCAAGAAATACATCCCTCAAGCTATGGACAGCTGATCTCTGACAAACGGCTGAAATCCATTAAATGGGGAAGTGGTAGGCTCGTTAACAAAGGGTGATAGCAAAATGGATTTCCATTTGCAGAAAAATGAAACAAGATCTGTCCCTCACACCATATACAAAACTAACTCCAGATGGATCAAAGACTTAAATGTGAAACCTAAAACTATAATGTTCCTCAAGGAAAACTAGGAGCAATTTTAGGGGCCCTAACAAATGGCATAAATAGACTATCAAGCAAAACCCAAAATACACAAACAGCAAAAGATAAACTAGATGAATGGGACCTTCTAAAAATTAAATTTTTATGTGCTTCAAAAAACTTCTCCAAAAGAGTCAAAAGAGAACCTACAGATTGGGAAAAAACTATATGACAATGACATATCTGACAAGGGATTTATCTCTAAGATTTATAGAAAACTCCAACACCTCAACAACAAAAAGACAAATAATCCAATTAAATAATGGGCAGAAGACATGAATAGACACTTCACCAAAGAGGACATTCAGGTGGCCAACAAACACATGAAGAAGAAGTTCCCAAAAGATGGCGGACTAGGCAGAAGGACTGCACTGACCCTCTTCAACAAAGAAAAGAGAAACCAATTGACACAGACACGGAAGATAATCTTGGACCCCTGAGCCTTGAAGGGAAGGATACAGAAGTGGACTAAACCCCAACTAGCGGAAAAATTTGCATGAAAATACCAAAAAAGGAGATATACGGAGCTGCGGTCTGGCAGGGACCTGAGCGCCCCTGACGGCACAAACGGCTTGGACATTCCAAAGTGGTGGTAGGACCTAAAAATTAACCTAAAATCACCCTGCTAGCCAGGGACTGCACGGACTGTGCATGATGGCTGGGGAACAAAC
>NW_006921745.1:2685151-2685896 GCF_000298275.1 Orycteropus afer afer | reverse complement strand
GCAGTGTGGTGATGATTCCTTAAAAAGTTGGAATCAGAAATACCATTTGACCCAGTCATTCCATTACTAGGTACATATCCTAAAGAAGTGAGAGCCAAGACAAGAACAGATATATGCACACCCATGTTCATCACAGCACTATTTACAATAGCCAAAAGATGGAAACAATCTAGGTGCCCATCAACAGAAGAATGGATATCCGAACTATGGCACATACAAACAATGGATTACTAAGAAACTGTAAAGAATAACGTAGAATCTGTAAAACACCGCATAACATAGATGAACTTGGAGGACATTATGCTGAGTGAAATAAGTCAATCACAGAAGAACAAATATTGTAGTAATTCATTACTGTAAAAAGTCAAGGAAAGGTTTATACACAGAAGGAAATTTTCTTTGTTACTTACCTGGGGTGGGAGGGGAGAAGAGAGCAGGGAACACTGCCAAACAAGTAGAGACTATTGATTTGGGTGAAGGGAAGGGCAAAGTACCAAATGTGAGTGATCAACATGGTGGCATTGAGGAAGAGGAAAACAGAGTGCATGGGAAGTATAAACAACAAAGATAAACCCTTTTGCTCATACAGGACTGCACTGTCAGTGAAGGCAAACAATGATCTACAGATTGATTGATGGGTGGATAGGATGAACTATTAGGTATGTCTATGCGGGTGGGGAGGAGCTCTGGTAGCATAGTGGCTAAAGCACTTGACTGCTAACCAGAAGGCTGGTGGTTCAAACCC
>NW_006921745.1:2672358-2684678 GCF_000298275.1 Orycteropus afer afer | reverse complement strand
GTGGGCTCGAGACCATAGTTGCAGGGGACATCAAGCTCAATTGGCATAACATACTACACAAAAACATTGTTCCACATCCTACTCTGGCAAGTAACAACTGGGATCATAAAAGCTTGCAAGTGGCCATCTAGATGCAACAATTAGTCTCTCCTTGTCCAGAGCAAAGAAGAATGAAGAAAACCAAAGATGTATGGAAACAATTAGTCCAAGGGAGTGATACACTATGTGATCCCCAACCTATATGACAATGCTATCAGAAGAACTAGATGGCACCTGGCTATCACTGTCCACCACCCAGAGGGGGATCTATGTAGGAGATCCTGAATAGAGTGGGAGGACGATGTGGAACAAAACTCAAGATCACTTGGGAAAAAAAAAAAGGGGGACCAGGTTTGCTGGTCTGATACAGCCTGGTGGAACCCCTGAGACTATGGTACTAGTCATAGTCTAGCTGCCCTTCAGGTCTGGAATCAAACCCACTCCTGTGGCTTCCACCCAAACAAAAGACAGGCATATCAACATTTACATTAAGTAGGTACACTCCCTGGAGAGATCAATCATAGGAGAATAGAAAGGTTGTGTATACACAGGGAGACAGCTTGGTATGCAGAAGTGCATGGGAGGGAAGGACACAGGGAAGAGGAATCTATGAGAAGGAAGTGGGAGGGGAGCTGTTGCACTGTGGGAAATTGCAGTCAATGTCATGAGACAAAGTACATGTGAGCTGCTTTATGGAAAATTAATTTTCTCTGTAAACTTTCACCCAAACTACAATAAAATTTTTTTTAAAAAATAGCTTGATATTTTTCCACATAATCATGGATATCAAGGCCAAAAAATTTCTTTGACAAAAGTATACATAAAATGATAAACTGCTAAATTTAAAAATTAGTATATCGTCCAATCCCCATGGTAGGTGGGGGATCTCACTGCCGTTGAGTGGTTTCTGACTCATAGTGACCCATCCTTGGGTTTCAGAGGCAGTATCTCTACAAAAGTAGATTGTCCAATCTTCCTTCCAAGGAGTGGCTGGTGGGTTTGAACTGCCAACTTTCTGGTTAGCACTCAAATGCCTTAGGTGCCATGCTATCAGGGTTCCTATCCCCATAAAGACTATTCATTTATGACAAATTAAAAACTATTTGACAAAGTATTATAAATAGTTTTAAAAAATTTTTGAAATTCCATATTTAAAACATTAAGCTACTATAAATGTCAGTACTATCAGTGCTTTCTTATATACATATATATTTATAAGCAGTAGCTTACATTTCAAAATTAAATATAAAAATATAATTATATTTATTATTAAGTAACTCGTAGTGTATTAAGTTTGGCATTTGGCTGCTAACCTCAAAGTTGGCGGTTTAAACCCACTAACTGCTCTGTGGGAGGAAGATGAGGGAATCTACTTCCGTAAATATTTAGTCTTGGAAATCCAACGGAGGTTATGATGAGTTGGAATGAACTTGATGGCAATAGGTATACTTATACTTTCTTTTCTCATCTTTCACAAATTTATATTTTTAAAGGATCCTTTCAACTGTTAAAAATACTAAAATATTTTGACGAATGTTACTTATCCAGTGCTCAACTGCAATGAAGAAAGCACACAATGAAAGATGCATAAAGAAGTCAAAACAAAACCGGTTGCTGTGAAGTAGATTCCAATTCATGGGAATCCATATATGTCAGAGAACTGTGCTCCATAGGGTTTTCAGTGTTAATTTCTCAGAAGCAGCTCACTACACTTTTCTTCCAAGGTACCTCTATGGGTGGACATGTGCCTCCAATCTTTCAGTTAGCAGCCAAACAATTTAATTATTTGCATCATCTAGGGACTCTATATATTTAGTACTAGCTGCTCATAAGAAAAAGAAAAAGAAAGAAATAACTGAGCCCCAAACATGAAGAGGCTCATCACCCTAGGTCAGATGAGGAATAGAACTTGTCCTTTTGAACTCCAGTCTTACGTTCTTTTCATTACATAGTACTAGCTTTTCTTACAATGATAATTATACCATTATTAACACAACTTGAATTTACTGCACACACTGGGCAGGAACATCAGAAGTGCACACCCCAGTCAGCTTATCCAATGATTTCATTAGAACTTAGGCAAGAGCCACTACCCCACTTGCCCAAGCTCACACATTTCCATGCAGAGTAAAGTCTAAAAGAATCCACATCTTTTCATTCCCAATCCTATATATTTTGGTTTCCTAGAAAAAAAAAAAAAAAATTCTGTCTAAAGCCCCCGGTGCTCAGGTAAATGTGCTTGCTTCACAGAAACCAAAGCCTCGTTTGGTTGCTGTTTCCCCATAGAGTTTTTTCCAGAGAAATTCCATGCTAGTGTTCACATTCTTGGTCCAAGGTACCATGTGTAGTCCCATCAATCTAATACCACAACCTATGAAATTAGTATGTTCCAAGTCCCTCTAAAAAATTTACTTTTCTTTCTTCACTGCCAGTGGTGGTGGTGTTAGTTGCCATGAAGCAGATTCCAGCTCATGGCTGAAATGATGACCCTATATACGCAGAGTAGAACTGGACTCCATAAGGATTTCAAGGCAAATTACCAGGCCTCACCGTCAAGGCACACCTGGGTGAGTTTGTACTGCCGATCCTGCAGTTAGTATTCCAGTGCTTAACCATTTGTACAAGCAAGGGTCTCCTTTCTGCAAAATACCTTAAAAGCACCTAGTTTAACCTGGAGTTAACATTCACATTATTATTGTTGTTGTTGTTGTTAACTGCCATCAAGGTGGCTCTGATTCATAGCAACTCTATATACAACAGAACACTGCTTGGTCCTGCACCAACCTCACAATACTTGCTATACCAGAGCCCATCATTGCAGCCACTGTGTCAATCAATCTCATTAAGGACCTTCACCTTTTTCATTGACCCTTCATTTTACCAAACATGATATCCTTCTCAAGGAAATGGTCCCTTCTGACAACATGACCAAAGTAGGTCAGATAAAGTCTGGCCATTCTCTTCTCCAAGGACCATTCCAGCTGCACGTCTTCTAGAACAGATTTGTTAGTTCTTCTGGCGGTCCATGATACTTTCAGCATCCTTCACCAACACCCCAACTAAAAGCATCAACTCTTCTACGGTCTTCTTCATTCATTGTCCAGCTGTTACATGCATATAAGGCCACTGAAAATACCATGGCTTGGGTTAGGCAAGCTTTAGTCTTCAAAGAGATATCTTTGCTTGTCAGCACTTTAAAGAGGTCTTTTGCAGCAGATTTGCCCAGTGCAATACGTTGTCTGATATCTTGACTGCAGTTTCCACTGGTGTTGACAGTGGAAACAAGTAATAAGAAATTTTTGACAACTTCAATCTTTTCTCCATTTATTGTGATGTTGCTTACTGGTCCAGTTGTGAGGAATTTCATTTTATGTAGAGATATAATCCACACTGCAGACTGTAATCTTCAATCTTCATCAGTAAATGCTTCAAGTCATCCTCACTTTCAGCAAGCAAAGTTGTATCATCTGTGTAGCATAAGTTGTTAATGAGCCTTTCCCCAATCCTGATCCCATGCTCTCCTTCATACAGTCCAACTTCTCAGATTATTTGCTCAGCATACAGATTGAGTAAGTGTAGTGAAAGGATACAACCCTGACACACGCTCTTCCTGATTTTAAACCATGCAGTGTCCCCTTGTTCTGTTCAAACAACAGCCTCCTCGTCTATGTACAGGTTCCTCATGAGCACAATTAAGTGTTCTGGAATTCCCATTCTGCTCAATGTTATCTATAATTTGTTCTGATCTACACAATCGAATGGTTTTGCACAGTCAATGAAACACAGGTAAACATTTTTCTGGTATTCTCTGCTTTGAGCCAAGATCCATCTGACATCAGCAATAATATCCCTCATTCCACATCCTCTTCTGAATCCAGCTTGCATTTCTGGAAGTTCTCTGTCAGTATACTGCTACAATCACCTTTGAATTATCTTCAGCACGATTTTACTTATGTGTGATATTAATGATATTATTCAGTAATGTCCACATTCTGTGGGATCACTTCTCTTTGGAATGGGTACAAATTTGGATCTCTTCCAGTTAGTTGGCCAGATTGCTGTCTTCCAAATTTCTTGGCATAGATAAGTGGGTGCCTTCAGCACAGCATTTATTCGTTGAAACATCTCAACAGGTATTCCATCAATTTCTGGAACTTTGTTCTTCACCAATTCCTTCACAGTGCAGCTTTCACTTCTATCCTCAATACCACTGGTTCTTGATCATATGCCACCTCCTGAAATGGATGAACATCAATCAATTCTTTTTGGTACAGTGATTCTGTGTGTTTCCTCCATCTTCTTTTGATGTTTCCTGCATTATTCAATATTTTGCCCATAGAATCTTCCAATATTGCAACTCGAGGCTTGAATTTTTTTCTCAGTTCTTTCAGTCTGAGAAATGCTGAGTGTGTTCTTCTCTTTTGGTTTTCTAACTCCAGCTCTTTGCACACTTCACTATAATAATTGACTTTGTCTTCTCGAGCTGCTTTTGAAACCTTCTGTTCAGGTCTTTTATCTTGTCATTTCTTCCATTTGCTTTAGCTACTCTCTGTTCAAGGGCAAGTTTCACAGTCTCTTCTGACATCTGTTTTGGTCTTTTCTCCCTTTCCTATCTTTTTAATGACCTTTTGCTTTCTTCATGGATGATGTTCTTGATGTCATCCCACAATCCCCTGGTTTTCTGTCATTGGTGTTCAATGCATGAAATCTATTCTTTACACAGCCTCTAAATTCAGGACGGATGTAATCAAGGTCACATTTTGGCTCTCCTGGACTTGTTTTAAATTTCTTCAGCTTCAACTTGAACTTGCATATGAGCAGTTGATGGTCTGTCTGTTCCACAGTCAGGTTTTGGTCTTGTTTTGGCTGAAGATACTGAGCTTTTCTACTACCTCTGTCCACAGATGTAATCAATCTGATTCCTGTGTACTCCATCTGGTGAAGTCCATGTGTATAGCTACCATTTATGTTGTTGAAAAAAGGTATCTGAAATGAATAAGTCATTGGTCTTACAAAATTCCATCATGTGAGCTTCCATGTTATTTCTATCACTAACGCCATATTTTCCAACTACCAGTGATTCTTCTTTGTTTCAAACTTTTGCATTCCAATCACTACTGATAATCAACACATCTTGACTGAATGTTTGGTCAATTTCAGACTGCAGAAGTTGCTAAAACTCTTCAATTTCCTTGTCTTTGATGGTTGGTGCATAAATTTGAATAGTAGTAGTAGTAACTGGTCTTCCATGTAGGCGTATGGACATTATCCTATCACTGACAGCATCGTAATTCAGGATAGACCTTGAAACATTCTTTGTGACAATGAATGCCATGCCATTCCTCTTCAATTTGTCATTCGCAACATAGTAGATCATATGGTTGTCTGATTCAAAATCACCGAAAGCTGTCCATTTCAGCTCACTAATGTCTGGAATGTCAATCTTTATGTGTTCCATTTCATTTCTGACAACTTCCAATTTTCCTAGATTCATACTTTGTATATTTCATGTTCTAATTATTAGCAAATGTTTGCAGCTGTTTCTTCTCAACAGTCAAGAAAACAGACAACATACTACACTGGGCAAATCTGATGCAAAAGACATCTCTAAAGTGCTAAAGAGCAAAGGCATCTCTTTGAACACTAAGGTGCACCTCACCCAAGCTATGGTATTCTCAATCACCATAGTATTCTTATATGCATGTGAATGCTGGACAATGTATAAGGAAGACTGAAGAGTTTTGAGCTGTGGTATTGGCAAAGAATACTGAAAGTACCTGGACTGCCAGAAGAACTAACAAATCTTTCCTGGAAGAAGTACAGCCCGAATGCTGCGTGGAAGTGAGAATAGCCAGACTTCATTTAACCTACTTTGGTCATGTTATCAGAAGGGACCATTCCCTGGAGAAGTATACCATGTTTGATAAAGTGGAAGGTCAGCAAAAAAGATGAAGGCCATTGAAGAGACAGACAGACACAGTGGCTACAACGATGGGCTGTGATACAGAAAGTACTGTAGGCTGGTGCAGGACCAGGCAGTGTTTCGTTCTGTTGTACAAAGAATGTTAATTCAGAAAGAAGCATGTGATATATTCACTAATTCTATTATGTTCTTTTTTAGAATTTGTTTCCATAAAACTCCTTAATACCTAGAACTTCATTTTTATTCTAGCATATATAAGCATATATATTTGGCCCTAAACAATCTAGACTCTCATCAAACCATAAAAACTGACAGATGGCAAACTTCTTCGTAGAAATTTTTTCTTGTAGACATAATATCACACTATACCTAACATACACTCTTGTGAAAAATTATATGGTTTTTCTCTATTCTTACTAATACATCCTCTTTAAACAGTATCCAACCCTTAAAATTACTTGAAGAAATATATGAATAAACCTAATCAAAGCAAACTCAAACTCAAGGGGCCACACCTTATCACCAAAGCAGCAAATCCCTAATGGAATTTGTTCCAAGAATTATTGCAGAATATTAAAAAAAAAAAAAAAAAAAAGAAAGAAAGAAAAGAACCTCTTTAAAAAGCATCATACTACAAATGTACTATATTTCATAAGATAAATCATATTAATACAATTTCCTGAGTATAAAACATACATAATAGTTGTTAAAAGCAATTAAGTGACAAGTGAGCAGCAATTTCAAATAGTAAAACTTTACTGAATGCCAGTTATTCATTTGTGCCAACAAATGTCCTACAGGGAGACATGAATAAATGGGAAGAGTATTTACCTGAAAAACATTCTAAAGAACTTACCATCATTTTGGCCTTTGCCCTTTATCTCCTCCTTCCATGATGGGATGGTGTTCAGAGGAACATAGTCCCGCACATATTCTTTGCGTCTCTCTTCTAAAGTCATCTTCAGTAAACGTTCTTGCAAAATAAAAGCAGAATCTCCATTTGTATTTAACTTTCAAACTCAGGAATTATTTTGTACTTTAAACATTAGCTGTGTTAAACTAGGTAAAGAATTGGTGTGGTCTTGAGAACACCAAAATGAAAATCTAACAACTCCACATATGAATATTAAAAGAGGTATCGAATTGATTTCATATTAGCAGGGAAAAAAAATGATCAAAGTCTTATGAGGAAGACCCCTTGTGATAGTCTGAGAAATAAACTCATTTACTCTTTCAGGCAACATGCACTGATAGTTTACCACCTGCCAGGTGATATTAATACATCATAAAAACAAAAGTGCTCCTTACCCTATAGGAGTTCACAGAACAAAAGAAGAAATGCATAAGATACAAAATAATGCCTATATAAGCCATCTTCCTCAGAAGGAAGATGGGGCAATCTACTTCCGTAGTGATACTGCCTTGGAAACCAAAGGAGGAGTCGCTATGAGTCGGGTCCGACTCGACGGCACATAACAACAACAATAAGTAAAATACAAAATGCTAAACAGATATCCACAAAAGCTAAAAGTACAAGAAAGGCAGCCACCAGGATATTTCCTCAATTCTACAATGCCATCAACAATAAAAGTGTACTTTCTGCTTACTTACAGCCTAATGAAGGAGATATAAATATCACTTTACCTACAAATCAAAAAAAGTCAGCATTTGAGCATTTCCAACTCATGGCTCTATGTGTATATCTTGACTATAAGATTAAAATATTTAAAAAAAATACACTTTAGAATTAATAATAGTGGTTATCGTTAATAAAACGTCCCTGGATGGCAAAAACACTTTGCAAAGATTGACAACTGGAACTCACTTAGCAGAGCTGCAGGAAAAAAAATTATCTGGCAATCTGCTTCCATAAAGGTTATAGCCAACAAACATTATGGACAATTTTATTCTGTTACACACAGGGTTGCCATTAGTTAGAAACTGACAGGACGTCAATGAATTTGGTTTATGTTCCCCCCGCCCGCCGGGTCTTTTTGGGGGTATGTTTGTCATTCATAAAGAACTTAGTATGTGCCAAATATTTCACATGGAAATCTTGTTAATATCATCTTCCTAACACCTCAGTAAAATGGACAGAACTTTTGTCCTTATTTTGCAGATAGGGAAATGAAGCACAGTAAAATGAAATAATTTGCCCAAACCTTAACAATGGCAAGCCAAGATTAAAATCCAAGCAACCAAGTCCATTAGTCAGAGACCATGGCCTATGCTCACCACTCTTCTGTCAGTTTATCATACTGTGGTGGATTGCATATTACTGACATGTTGGAAGCTGTCACTGGTATTTCAAATATCAGTAGGGTCACCCATAGTGGAAAAGTTTCAGCAGAGCTTACAGACTAAGACAGACTAAGAAGAACTTAGCAGTCTACCTCTGAAAGAACTGACAAAAGAAAACCTTATGAAAAGCAGTGAAACACTGCCTGATGTAGTGCTGAAAGATGAAACCCTCAGGTTAGAAAACACTGGAAATATGACTGAGGAAGAGCTGCCTCTTAGAGTTGACCTTAATGACATGGATAGAGCAAAGTTTTTAGCATCTTCATTTGCTGACGTGGCATAACTCGAAATAAGAAGAAACAGCTGCAAACATCCATTAGTAATTGGAACATGGATTTTTATTAAGTGTAAATCTAGTAAATCTGGAAGTTGTACAAAATGAAATGGAAAACATAAAAATTAATATCCTAAGCATTAGTGAGCTGAAATAGAGTGGTACTGGCCACTTTCAATTGGACAATCATATGAGTGCCTAAGGCATTTAACTGTCAACCAGCAGGTTCAAGCCCACCAGCCACTCCTCAGAAGGAAGGTTGGGCAATCTACTTCTGTAGTGATACCACCTCGGAAACCCAAGGAGGGGTCGCTGTGAGTCACAATTGACTCGACGGCAGTGAGTTTGGTTTTTGGTTTTACTATACCAGGAATGACAAACTGAAGAGGAACTGCAATGCATTCACTGTCAAAAAGAACATTTCAAGATCTATCCTAAAGTACAATGCTGTCAGTAATAGGATAATATCCATATGCATACAATGACGACCGCTTTATATGACCATTATTCATATTTATGCACCACAAAGATGAAGAAATTGAAAATTTTTACCAACTTCTACAGTCTCAAACTATCAAGCATGCAATCAAGATGCGTTGATAATTACTTGTGATTGGAATGAAAAATCTGGAAGCGAAGAAACATCAGTAACTGAAACTATTGCCTTGGTGACAGAAATAATGCCAGAAATACCATGACAGAATTTTGCAAGACCAACAACTTATTCACTGCAAATATCTTTTTCCAACAACATAAATGGCAACAATATGCATGGACCCTGTCAGATGGAATACACAGGAATCAAACTGACTACATCTGTGGGAAGAGATGATAGAGAAGCTCAATATCATCAATCAGAACAAGGCAAGAGGCCAACTGGTGAAAAGACCTTCAAGTTTAAGGTGACGCTAAAGAAAATTAAAACAAGTCAATGAAAGCCAAAACACGGTCTTGAATGTCTCACACCTGAATTTAGAGATCATCTGAAAAATATATTTGACACATTGAACGCCAGTGACCAAAGACAATGGCAAGATGTGGAAAGACATCTGAGTCACTGTACCAAAAATAATCGGTCGACATTCAACCATTTCAGGAGATACCAAATCATCAAGAACTAATGGTACTGAAGGAAGATATCCAAGCTGAACTGAAGGCACTGGCAAAATACAAGGCTCCAGGAATTGAAGGAATAAAAATTGAGATATTTCAACAAACAGATGCAACACTGGAAGTGCTCACTTGTCTATGCCACGAAATTTCAAAGACACTTACCTAGCCAACTGACTGGAAGATATCCATATTTGTGACAATTCCAAAGCAAGGTGATCCAAGCAAGAATGTGAAAATTATTAAACAATATCATTAAAATTACACACAAGTAAAATTTTGCCAGAAATTCAAGCCAGATTCAAAAAGGGACATGGAATGAGAGGTATCATTGCTGATATCAGGGAGTTCTTGGCTGAAAGTAGAGAATACCAGAAAGATGCTTATCTGTGTTTTATTAACTAGGCAGTCAACTGTGGGGATCATAACAAATTATGAATAACATTGTAAAGAATGTGATTTCCAGAACACTTAATTGTGCTCATGCAAAACCTGTACATAGACCAAGAAACTGTCATTCGAATGGAACAAGTAGATATTGCATGGTTTAAAATAAATAAAGTTGTGCATCAGGGTTGCATCCTTTTACCATATTATTTCAATCTGTATGTTGAGCAAATAATCTGATAAACTGGACTAAATGAACAAGAACGTGGCATCAGGATCAGAGGAAGAGTAATTAACAACCTGCAATATGCAGATGAAACAACCTTGCTTGCTGAAAGTGAAGAAGACTTGAAGTACTTACTGATGAAGATCAAAGACTATAGCCTTCAATACAGATTATACCTCAACATAAAGAAAACAAAAATTCTCACAACTGGACCAGTAAACAATATCATGATTAATGGAGAAAAGACTGACACTGTCAAGGATTTCCTTTTACTCTGATCCACAATCAATGTTCATGGAAGCAGCATTCAAGAAATTAAAGGATATACTGTACTGAGTGAATCTTCTGCAAAAGACCTTTTTAATATGTTAAAGAGCAAAAATGTCACTTTGAAGACTTAAGGTGTACCTGACCCATGTCTTGATATTTTCAGTCACCTCATATGCATGTGAAAGCCGGGCAATGAATAAGAAAGACTGAAGAAGAACTGATGCATTCGAATTACAGTGCTGGTGAAGAATAATGAATATACTATAAACTGTCAAAGAACGAGCAAATCTGTCTTAGAAGTAGTACAGCCAGATGCTTCTTAGAAGGGAGGATTGGAGACTTCATCTTACATAATTTGGACATGTTATCAGGAGAGACCAGTTCCTGGAGAAAGACTTCATGCTTGGTAAAGTAGATGATCATGAAAAAGAGGAAGACTCTTAACAAGATGGACAGACACAGTGGCCATAACAATGGGCTCAAACATAGCAAGGATCATGAGGATGGCACAGGACTAGGAAGTGTTTTATTCTACTATACATAGGGTCACTTTGAGCTGGAACCGACTTGACAGCACCTGACAACAATAGCCTGTGTTATTGACCACAACTCCATACTATCTTCTCAGGAAAAGCCTTCTAAAAAAAAGGTGACATATATGCTGGTTCATGAAGTATAGGAAGAATTTTGCCAAGAAGATGTAAGAAGAAAGGCCATTACAGACCAAAAGGTAAGCACATATGTATAGTTTAAGGTGCCTATGGGATATTCAATGGACATGGGTAGTTCAGCTGTAGAATTCTCACCTTCTACATGGGAGACCCAAGTTTGATTCCCAGGCAATGTACCTCAAATACAAGCTCTGGTTGGTGGGGTAGTGGTTAGGGCATTTGGCTGCTAACCAAAAGGGCAGTGATTCAAACCCACCAGCTGCTCCACAGAGGAAAGATGAGGTAGTCTGCCTCCATAAAGATTTACAGCCTTGAAACCCAAAAGGAGTGACTATGAGTGGAAAGCTACTCAATGGCAGTGAGGTTGCTGGTTGGTTTTTTTTTGGTACCCAAAGATAACCATCATCCATCTGTCAGTTGAGGTTTGCATGCTGCTGATATTTAACAAGTTCCAGTAGAGCTTCCAGACTTAGATGGACTAGGCAAAAGGTCTGGTGATCTGCTTCCAACAATCAGCCAACAAAAACCCTATGGATCACAACAGTCTGATCCACAGCCAATCATGTGATAGCACAGAACCAAACAGCATTTTGTTCCACTGAGACAGGGTCACTGTGAGTCAGGGGCCAATGCAACAGCAGCTAACCACAATAACATGGGACATTCAAGCAGTTAAAACCTGGAGCTCCAGAGAGAGACCAGCCAAAAAAAAAAAAAAAAAAACCATGCATCTTGGAAGCTATTCCTTAAACTTGTGGTCCCAGAGGATATTCATAGTAGGGAGAAGGGAAGAAGGGGACCAAACCTTGTAAGAACAACTTTTATTGGGAACAAATGGGAACAATCAACTAAAACTTAGATGTCACAAAGGATACAAGTTGATTCAGGGACCCAGTGATTTGGAAAAAAAGCAAAGAAGAGTTTTAGTAAGTAGTTGTTGTTGTTGTTATGTGCCATCGAGTCTGACCCGACTCACAGCGACCCCTCCTTGGGTTTCCAAGGCTGTATCACTATGGAAGTAGATTGTGCAACCTTCCTTCCGAGGAGTGGCTGGTGGGTTTGAACCGCCAGCCTTCTGGTTAGCAGTCAAGTGCCTTAGGCACTACGCTACCAGAGCTC
>NW_006921745.1:2669524-2670668 GCF_000298275.1 Orycteropus afer afer | reverse complement strand
ATCCATAATTTGTCATGATCCACACAATAAAATGCCTTTGCATAGTCAATAAAACACAAGTAAACATCTTTCTGGTATTCTTTGCCTTGAGCCAAGGTCCATCTGACAGCAGCTATGATAGCCCTTGTTCCATGTCCTCTTCTGAATCCAGCTTGCACCTCTGGAAGTTCTCTGTCAATATACTGCTGTAATCATTTTTGAATTATCTTCAGTAAGATCTTACTTGCATGTGATATTAATGATATTGTTTGATAATTTCCACATACTGTGGGATAACCTTTCTTTGGAATGGGTACAAATATGGATCTCTTCCAGTCAGTTGGCCAGTTAGCTGTCTTCCAAATCTCTTGGCATACTAAGTGCCCCAGTGGGGGATCCGTTTGTTGAAATACCTCAATGGATATTGTGTCAATTCCCGGAGCCTTGTTCACCATCTTACTGCCATTGACTCAATTCCAACTCATAGAAAGCCATTAAAAAAAAAAACACAAACTCACTGCCGTTGAGTCAATTCCGACTCATAGCGACCCCTCCTTGGGTTTCCAAGGTAGTATTTCTTTGGAAGTAGATTGCCCAGTCTTCCTTCTGAGGAGTGGCTGGTGGTTTTGAACCGTCAGTCTTCTGGTTAGCAGTCAAATGCCTTAGGCACTGTGCCACTATTAGGGAAATGCAAATCAGTATCTCAACGAGATACCACTCCACACACCATTATATGAATGGCTATACTCAAAAAAATGGAAATCAAAAACTGTTGGCTAGGATGTGGAGAAATTGTGGAACCCTCATGCATTGTTAGTGGGAACAGAAAATAGTGCAAGTGCTATGGAAACGTTTTACAGTTAACTTTAAAAAGTTAAAGCTACAAACCCTATGATCCAGCAATTCCATCCCTCAGTTTATGCATCAAAGAATTGAAAGCAGAGCCTCAAGTATTGTACATCAACATTCACTGCAGCATTATTCGCAATAATCAAAAGATGGAAATAACTGAAGTGTCCACCAACAGGTGGACAGATAAAAAAACTGTGGTATATTCATACAAGCCAAAATCAAACTAAACCCAATGCCATGTTGTTGTTGTTGTTGTTGTTGTTATGTGCCGTCGAGTCAAACCTGACTCATAGCGACCCCTCCTTGGGTTTCC
>NW_006921745.1:2639549-2666274 GCF_000298275.1 Orycteropus afer afer | reverse complement strand
ATATATATAGCTATGATTCTCAATGGCATTTATTTTGTGGCATCATAATTTTTAGTTCTATGTATGTCCATAATCATCAAAACATAATTAAATGGCATATAAATTTATCTGCCTACAACATAAATCATGTTGTTCAGTTATATTGTTAAATTTTCCTATAGTTAATGAGATAAATTCCCCCTTCATCTCTTTTATGACCCATTGCTTGAAGTCAGGCCTATATTTGGGAAAAAAAAAAAATGTCACTGCGTTGATTCCAACTCCTAGTGACCCTTTAGGACAGAGTAGAACTGCCCCGTAGGATTTCCAAGCCTGTGAATCTTTAAGAAGGCAAAATGCCACATCTTTCTCCCACCGAGCAGTTAGTAGATTTCAACTGCAGATCTTTCAGTTAGCAGCCAAGTGCTTAACTACTGTACCACTAGGGCTCCTTAGCCCCTACATAACCAAATGCAATGCCATCCAGTCAATTCAAACTCATAACGACCCCCTTTGGGGATCCAAGGCTGTAAATCTTGATGGAAGCAGCCTGCCTCATCCTTCTTCCATGGAGCAGCTGGTGGGTTTAAACCACAGACCACTTGGTTAGCAGCCAGATGCCTTAACCACTGCACTATCAAAGCTCTTTAGCCCCTATGTAGAAGATTCCTTTTACAAATTAATTCCCCTTTTTACCTCCAGTGTGTCTTTCCTATTTATAAAGGCCAGGGTTTGCAATAAAGTCTATGGGTCTTAAAGAGCTATTATCAAGGAAACCAACTTTCAACCTAAAACCCAACCGAACTCACTGCCTGCCTGTCAAGTGGGCTCCGATTCATAGTGACCTCTCCTTGAGTTTCCGATGCAGTATTACTACAGAATTAGATTGTCAAACCTTCCTTCCAACGCGTAGTCACCTCTTCATTCTTCTTCTATAAAGAAGATGAGATACTTAAGAAAAATTTGTACTATCCTGACTCTACCTTACTCCTGACATACAGGTTTAGTGTGTCTTAGCAAAAGCACAAGTGCCTACTGCTACCTTTCTGTAAGAAGAAAAGGAGAAAGAAGTGAAAGAAAAAGAAAAGCCAGAAATTCAAGTTTTACATTAAAATATGCTCACACTATGTTACCAGAGAGAGAGAGAGAGAGAGAGAGAGAGAACGACAAAGGGGTGGAGGAGGAAAGAGAAAGAAAACAGGGGCTGGAACGCACACGTGTTTCTTATCAGTGCCCCTGCCAATCTAGCTTATTTGGATAGGCCTTCATAGGCACAAAATCCAGGAGAAGGTTCATTCACGGAGAGTGACATCAGTCACACAATCTTATTCTGAACAACTTCAGACTGTCAACGAGGAATAAAGAGAAAAAACACTGCTGGGAAGAAAAGCTTATTCACACTTTTCTGAAGGCACTTATCCTCAGGAACAGAACTCTCATTTCAGATCTCCCCTAAAGTTTTAGCTTGCAAAAGTCACAATGCAGCATAGGAGGACTCTAGATTTGGGATAAGCACACGAGAGTGAGGACACTTTGCAAGGGAGGGGGACTGGGTACCAGGGGCGAGCAAGAGAATAGATGGAGGTGCAGCGGGGCGTAGAGGCGCAACAGCAGGCGATGTGACTGCTGGCAGGCACGTGTCCCTGAGACACCCAGCGGGAGCGTCAAAGTCCCAGCTGGAGTCCGAATGGGGGGAACGATGGAAGTAGAGGTCGAGCGGGAGAGGTGAGCGGCCGCGGCCGGCTGGAGAGGGGCGTGCGAACACACGTGCGCCAGCTGCAGGTACTGGCGGCGGCGCGTGCACGCCGATGTGCGCGCGTGTACACACTGACAGGGAGGGAGGCGGCACCTGCCGGGAGGGCGCGAGGCGGGAGCTTTGGCCGGGGGCGCCGCAGCACACACAGCCCTGACTCCCGCCCCCTCCCCAATCCCACCCCCGCATCCCAAGACTCGACGGGCGGTTACCTTTCTCCTCTCTCCACACCTTTTTCTTCTTGTTGCTGGGGTACATGTTGCCGTGGGGGTGGCTGGCTTTAAGCTGCAAGTTCCCCAGGCTCACGGGCAAACAGGGTGTGTGTGGAGTGGGAGGGGTGGGAGAGGGCACTCGGAGGGAAAAAGTGAAAGAGGTTCCGTGTCCCGCGCTGCTCGTCGCTTGCCAGTCGCCGCCCTCCTCCCTAGCCCGCAGTCGCCGCCGGCTCCCACCCTCTTCAGCCCCACGGCCGCCGGTACAGCAGCACCTCAGAGCCTGTCAACTAGGTCACGCCTCGCGCTAACCTAACACCCGCGCAGGCCCCGCCTCCCAGCCTCTAGGCAGCGCCGCCTCCCATTGGCTACACCGCCCGCCGCTCTCTGCGTTTCAGCCACCAGACGACCCCACTCCGGGGCCCAGAACGCACGCGCAGGCGCAGGCTCGGGCCCGACGCCGAGGACGTTAGGGAGCTGGAGGGGGCGGAGCTAGGGTGCGAGGGGGCTGGACATGGCCGTTCGACGGGGGCGTGGCGTGAAGCTGATGCCTGCTGAGAGCAGGAAGTGGCTCGCCAGCGCCAGGAATTTGAAGGCGTGGCCTTTGAAACAGGTGCTCCAGGTGACTGGGAAAGAGCAGGCAAAAGCTGCCTCAGTGACTGGAGGATGGGGGAAGAAGGGGAGACTTTGGGTCGACAGGACTTGTGCGTGCCCGCTCAACTGCTCCGTCCTAGGCAGATTTTACCAGATAATATGAAGCTTTTCTCTTAGCGGGCAAATAAAACAGAAGTAATAGGACTGAAAAGTGGTTCCAGATCTTAACAAACTGCTTCTCAACCTTGTAGTAAAAATTATGTAGTTCCTTGGAATTCAGTGAAGTTTGAACATATTTAAGAATTATAAGAACCAGGAAGTAGAGGGCAACCAGAATGTTAGATTGGAAACAGGAGTTTTACATGAAAACAAATTCAAATGAGAGTTAAGCTGTGCCAAGTCATTTTTGTCATTTCATTCCTAGCTTGATTCTGGGTAATATTAATCTACTGGTGTTCTGAAAATCTAATTCCAACAGAGTCCACCGCAAGAAGAAGGTGACCTAGATATTAGAGGAATCTTGCCCCCATCCCCAGTATTGTGTTTCTAGATACCAGATCATCCACAAGGCTGATTGTTGGATGTGCTAAGTCCACATTTACTCAACAATACCAGTGCTGTGTTATATGTGTTGTACTTAAGCCAGGTGTATAAAGGGCAATAATTATTTGGGGTCATGTTTTTAAAATAATGAAAAAGGAAAAGGGATAGGCCCATTAAGAATCGTAAGAAATAGAATGTTTTGATTAAAGGCACATACTCATAAGGATGATTCATAACATAGTAAGGCAATAATTTTTATTTTGACTTGTCTCTGCTTCTGTTTTGCTTTTGATACTGTGTAATACATAAAAATGTAGTCTGGCTGGGAGAAATAGGGAAAGCTTCAAGAAGGAAGTGATAGTTGACTAGTAATAAAAGTATACATCCATTTATTGGTAACAGCTATTAAAAGGAAGGCTCTGATTCAAGAGATATTAAACCCATTGCCATCGAGTTGATTCTGACTTATAGCAACCCTGTAGGACAGAGTAGAACTGTTCGATTGGGTTTCGAAGGCTATAAATCTTTATGTAAACAGATTGCCTCATCTTTTTCCCATGAAGCAGCTGGTGGGTTCAAACAGAGACAATACCAAGACAAAATCAATGTAATTTATAATGGAATAGTTTTTGAGGGAAGGGTGAGAAAGAGAAAGACAAGAGTTCCATAGCCTAGGTAAAGAGGTGAATAGCAACATTATTGATTATTTTAGGCAATACGGGAGCAGTCACAGATTTTATGGGAAAGATAATGAGTTATTATTTAGCAATACTAAATGTAAGTGTCTGCAGGAAAGTACACCATATTGGATACCTTCTCTTCTGTTACAATAGGGAAGCTGTTTCTACTCCAGCCTAGCACCAATCCTTCCACCTGTGCATATTAAAAATCATACACTGTTGATTATCCCTCCTGTCATATAAACTCGAAAGAACTGGAAAGTCCATCAACTTTTAAACTTTCTCAATTATCTCCCTTTTTTTTTTTTTTTAAAGAAAAAGTCCTCTTACCACATCACATTCATTCCCCTTCCTTTCAAAAAGATCATCTATATACCTGCTGTGTCAATTTCCATACATTCTGCTTCTCAGTCCACTTCAATCTGGGTTCTGTCCCTATCACCACTGCTGTTGAGTCAGATCTGACTCATGGCAACCCCTTCTTGGGTTTCCAAGGCAGTATCACTACAGTCCCTATCAGTAACCTGAAATTGCTCTCACTAAGATGACTAAGGACCTTCATGTGCCTAACTTAACGAACATTTTTCAATCTTTCTCTTAAAAGATCTCTCGGCAGCATTTGACACTGCTGACTTCTTTCCTCTTTGCAGAAATATTTTGATTTCCATAGCGTTTTGAGTTTCTTCCTACTTGCCTGGACATTTTTATCAGTTTCTGTTATGGATTAAAGTGTGTCCCCAAAAAAGATATATTGATGCTCTAACCCTTGTACCTGTGAATGTGACTCTGTTTGGAAATAGAGTTTTTCTTTTTTATAAGAGCTCATACCAGAGGAGAATGGGTCTTAATCGTAATTCTTCTGAGTGATGTTTTATAAAAGAGAAGAAAAGGCACAAAAACAGAATCACACACAGGGAGAAAATAAGCAGCAATGGAACACCAAATGTTGCCAGCAACCACTAGAGTTAGGAGAAAGGTTGGAACCCTCAGAAGTAATTGGCAGAGCCAATGCCTTGAATTTGGACTTCTAACCTCAAAAACTGTGAGAAAATAAGTTTCTTTAAGGCCACCTATATTATGGTATTATAACAGCCCTAGGAAATGATGACAGAGTTTGGTATAAGAGAGTGAATGTTCTGCACCAGCAAATAAATAAAAATATGGAAATGGCTTTGAAATTTGGTAATAGGTGGAGGCTGGAAAAAATTTGAGGTACTTGATAGTAAAAGTCTAATTTACCTTGAAAAGATTGTTGGTGGGGTTACATACTTAACAGGAAATACTGGAGAAGGCTCAGAAAGATGACGAGACCTTGTTGGGAGAAATTCCCAGCGAGTTCAGGGCAGCACTCACCCTAAGGTCCAAGGGACCAAAGAAATGACCTGGAGCCATTCTCTGCGACATGAATTTTTTGGTACTTACCTACACAGAGTCCAGTGGTGGCAGGCTGGATAGACAGGAGAGAGAGAGAACCACACTGCCATAAAACTACAGACAATTTTTATACTGAAGTACACAAAAGGGGAAACTTGACTGCTAACCAGAAGGCTGACAATTCAAACCCACCAGCTATTCCTTGGAACAAAGGTTGAACAATCTACTTCTATAGTGATACCACCTCAGAAATCCAAGGAGGGGTCACTATGAGTTGGATCTGCAGTGAGTTTGTTTTGGTTTTTTTGGCCAAGCTTATATGACCTTTGACTCTCACTTTAGCACACCTGCATTCCAGGGAGTAGAGCTCTACGTCCAGGTGTCCATATAACTTTCTTGGGGCTGTTTCAAGTCCTAGCTTACAGCCCAGCATGTCTGTAAAAGCGATGATCAGAACAAGGCAGCCTGATAAGGACATTTGCCATCTTTGGGTATGCACAGAGTTTACACTACAGACCTGTGGAAAAAGCTTCTATGATCATGAATAGAACATTGCTAGAAATGTGAATTTTAAGTGTGCTTCTGGTGAAGCCTTAGTAGGAGATGATGACCATGTTATTGGCTACTGGAAGAAAGGCATTCCTTCTTACAAAATGGCAAAGAACTTGGCTGAATTATGTTCACATGTTTTGTGTTAAGTAAACCTATTAGTGTTGAACTTGGATATTTGGCTGAGGAGATTTCTAGGCAAAGTCTAGAAGGTGAAGTATTGTTTCTCCTTACTGCTTATAATAAAATGAGTAAAGAAAAGAATAAAAGTAAGGAATGAACTGTACAAAAGGAAAGCAGAACTTGAAGATTCAGAAAATTCTGTTGTAAAAATTTAAAAAGCATGTTCTGAAGAGAACACTAAGAGTGTTACTGCACAATTATTTGCTAACGAAATTAGATGTGTTACTTATGGATCTAATTAAACATCTCAGCATAAAGAAGGTTAATTTATCTTAAGGAGGCAGGGTGAAATGAAGGGAAACTATCTGATTCCTGGCAGAAAATGGGACAATGCTATTTGGCTGTGAACATCTGTTGTCCTCCAAGAAAAGGAAAGGACTATCCCAAGATTGGCTATGTGAACTCTGACAAATTAGTCAAACTCTCTATGTTTTGGTTTTCTCATTTATTATATAGAGATGGTAATATAGTATTTACCTTATGTGATTATTGTGATGATTACATGAGTTAAAACAATAAAGCAATTAGAACAGTGACTGTCACACAGTAAAAGTGACAGAGATACTCACCTCTTGCTGACTTTTCCTTTCTTGGCACACAGGAAGACTATATTTCCCAGACTCCCTTGCAGGTAGTTAGGGCCTATGACTGCATTCTGGATGAATTGTGGGCTAAAAATGATGTATGCCTCTTCCAAAAATGACTGTCAAACTCCGTTTCCTTTCCACAGTAATCTCAGAAGCAGCATCTCAAAAAGAAAAGAACTTGGATCCCTGAGTCACTGCATGGAGGAGTAACTTGGAGATCTAAACAGAGCTATTATTTACCTATGGTGTGAATAAGAAATACACTTTCATTTTGTTAAGGCACTAGTATTTAGAGGGTATTTGTTTCAACAGCTAACGTTAATTACTCTGCAAAATATTGTTATCATTTAATAAGTGTTAGATATTAATATTTAATGTCTCAAAAGTTCAAATGCAACATGTACAAAACTGAACTTTTAATTTTTCTGCCACACTTAGTCTTCTTCCATTGTCCATTGTCTCTTTGAACAGTTCTGTCATCCATTCCATTTAACAAATTAGAAACCTAAGCACCATCCCTGGTACTTCTTGCAAGTTTACTTCATATCAAATGTATTGCTATACTTGTTCAATTTTATGTCTTATATGACTCTTGAATTCCTCTACTTTCTCATAGCACTGCAATAAGCTCAGTTTGAATTTTACTGGACTGCTACAAAAACTTCCTAATTGACTTAGAAATCCATTTTTGCCCTTCTATACATTGTCTACATTGCATGTGGAGTTATCTTGCCCAATTTGATCATTTCACATCACTACTGGAAAACATACAGTAACTTTCTGGTGATATTATAAAAACTAAACCATTACAAATAGAGTGAAAATTGCCTACCAATCCAGCCTTATCTTATACTATGCCCTATCATCACTCCAACCCCCAATCCCTGATCCCAGCCTTACCAACACTTAGAGTATTTGATTTTCTTGACCACATCTTATTCTCACCACATGGCTTTGAAACATTTGTCCTTATCCCTGACACATGACTTCCTTAGCTGACCATTCTTATTCTTCAGATTTCAGCTTAAACATCAGTCCCTGAGGAAGCCTTCACTGACTCTGTCCCTACCCAACTTCTACCCTCAGTTTCCCTTTTTATACCTTCAGTGCTTTTTTATTTTCCTATAAATAACTTTTTACAGTTTTCAATTATGCATTTATTTTTGTGTTATATTTTATTAATATCTGTATTTCTCTCTAAGGACCTCTGGTGGCACAGTGGTTATAGCATTTGGCTGCTAACCAAAAGGTTGGTGGTTCAAACCCATTAGCTGCTTCATGGCAGAAAGTTGAGGCAGTTTGCTTACGTAAAGATTTATAGCTTTGGAAACTCTATGGGGCTGTTCTACTCTGTCCTATAGGGTGGCACAGAATAGACTATCAGTAAGTATTTATTGAGTGAATGGATGTTAAATGAGCACCCATATAGAGATTTTGACAAAAGTAGGAAAGAGCACATAATGATCAAAATAGGTTACCATGGGGAAGCCCTAATTGAGGAACTTATGAATGAAATTAGGGAATAAATAGAAGTACATAGGTAAAATCAAAGTGAAAGAAGAAGGTTTGGACTTAGAATGCAGGAAAGGCACTTCATCTTTTGAGATAAATTGAATAGAAGAACAAATAGGTGAAGATCCAAAAAAAACTTTTTAAATAAAAAGGAAGAAAGTCAAAGGAACATATCTGGAACCATCTCAGTTTCAGTGGACATAGGAGGCTATGTCATCTCCTAAAGTTACGATAATTCTGGATCCAAATGGGGCTGCAAGAAAGAATTGTTTAGAGGATATTTAATGGAAGCTATTTCAGACAGTTTAAATAAATTATATATAGGCAATCTACAGTATTGAAGTTAGGGTAGTTCAATTTTGAAGTAGCTCGTTGAAAGGAAAAAGACATTAGAGACTGTGAGACTGAATAATGGCCCCAAACATAATCCCTGGAACCTGTAAATATTACCCTTTAAGGCAAAAGGAACTTTGCATATGTGATTAAGAATTTTGAGATGGGGACTTTATTCTGGATTACCTGGGTGGGTCCAATGTATAATCTTCAGTATACTTACAAAAGTAAACAAGGGGAGATTAGACAACAAAAGAGGAGATGGCAACGTGGCAATGGAGTAGAGATTGGAGTGATGTAGCCACAAGGCAAGAAATGCCAGCAGCTACTAGAAGCTGGATGATTCCCTGAAGCCTCCAGAAAGAACCAGCCCTTCCAACACCTTGATTCTAGTTCAGTAAAACTTCTTTTGGACTTCTGACTTCCAGAATTGTGAAAGAATAAATTTCTGTTGTTTCAACCAACTGAAATTGTAGTAATTGTTACAGCAGCAAAAGGAGAAAACTTGTAAATTCAAGTACAATAAATGTCTGTTTCTAAAGTACTTAACTAAATATAAAGAGCTTTTAGGGTGTACTGATTAGGGTATTTGCTTGCTCACAACAAAGTCGGTGGTTCAAACCTACCAGCTGCTCCATGGGAAGAAGATGAGGCAATCTACTTTCACAAACATTTACACCCTTGGAAACACAGTAGAGGTCACTGTGAGTCTGAATCAACTCGATGGCAATGGATTTGTTTTTGTTTGTTTTTAACTGAACATACCTCAAAGTTGTATATATTTAAGCATCATTTCTGAACTACCTACGTTCCTTGGGTATTACTAATATTTCCATGCTTATTCCCTAAACATTCATTTTGATTTCTGGTCCTAGCTTTGTGGGTTTGTTGTTGTTGTTGTTGTTGTTTGCCGTCAAGTTGGCCCCGACTCATAGCAACCCCTCCTTGGGTTTCCAAGGCAGTATCACTACGGAAGTAGGATTGCCCAAGCTTTGTGGGTACTTACCTGTAAAATGCCCATATTGTTTGAGCAAACAAAGATTTTTTTTTTTTTTTTTTTTTAACAAAATCATTGGTGACTTAGATTAGTTTGCCTTTGTCCCACTAAAAACTCTGCAGTTCCTAATTTGAACTAAAGATAAAGATTTCCATCCAGACTGGAAACAGACTTGATCTATACATTTCTTGTCTACCCTAGTCTTTAGATGTTAGATTACAGTAAGATGCCAGGTCAGCTCATATACTATTATTGTGTTTTCCAGTAACAAGGGACTCTTGCCCCTCTGCTCTTGCTGTTATGTGCCATCAAGTCAGACCTGACTCATAGCGATCCCTCCATGGGTTTCCAAGGCGGTATCATTACAGAAGTAGATTGCCCAACTTTCCTTCCAAGGAGTGGATGGTGGATTTGAACCACCAGCCTTCTGGTTAGCAGTCAAATGCCTTAGACACTATGCTACCAGAGCGCCTCTGGCCCCTCTAGAGGTAACATAAAAAGAACTTCCAGGAATTCTGAACATGGTTGAACATTAGTGTAGACAAGTACATGTTGATCTTAGAGTACTTTCCTTTTGTTTCAGAGAGCAATCCCTACCTATTTCAAGTCTACACCTTCTCTCCAGCCTGAGGAGTAGCCAACTAGTTATGGTTTCCTCCCACAGGCTGCTCTCTCCAACAGCTGCCTTTATTCCAGATTGAAAGGAACTTCTTGGAGCCCATTGGCCCAAGGATAAGGAAATGGTTCCTTAGCAACCAAATCACAGATCTGAGAAGAGGAAGTTTGTGTGCCAGCCACCTAGTTCTGCCTGTGTTACAGTGAGGAAGAGCTGATAAGGAGAAAATGAACCCCTTGTCCCTGTTAATAGAAATATTGATTCTCGGGGTCACAATTAAAAGTAAGTTTTTCTGTCTCTTTGGTTCTCTATAAGGGTTTTGTTTCTCTTTGCTTTAACAGCACTGAGGGTGAATACTGATTGGAAAATAAGAAGTAACTTCACTGTTTTCTCAATTTACACTGTTTTGGGGTGGTGGTGGTGGTGATATATTGTGGTGCTTTCAAGTCCATTCAGACTAATGATGACCACATATGACAAAGTCAAACCTCCCAATAGGATTTTCTTGGCTGTAATCTTTAAGGAAGTAGATTGCCAGTTTTTACTCCACAGAGCCGCCAATCTTTCAGTTACCAGCCAAGCTTTGTGCTACCAGGGCTCCTTTATTCTTGGATAAGTGCTTAAAATTATCTAGTAAGGATCCATATAAATGATACTCTTACTTGAGACCATAGTTAGGAAGGGTATATGTGCATGTATATACTAAATAAAAATAAAAGATTAAGCAAATCTCTGAGGAAAATTTACAGTATTTTTTTTTTAGAGTCGGGAGCTCTGGTGGCATAGTGCCTAAGGCATTTGACTGCTAAGAAGGCTGGCAGTTCAAACACACCAGCCACTCCTTACAAGGAAGATTGGACAACCTACTTCTGTAGAGATAATGCCTCAGAAACCCAAGGAGGGGTCACTATGAGTCGAATCAAGTTGACGGCAGTGAGTTTTGTTTGTTTTTTGGTGTAGGGCTATTTGGGACAGGTTGTTAAATTTTGTTAAATCTATATAATCAGGAAGGTATAGTTCATGGACTTTAAAGGAACTGGGTATATTATATATGTATAAGTCTATATACAAACAAATATAAGTACATACATACATATCTATGCTTATAACCTTTCAAAAATTTCATACTCTAGTTCCAAACTTTTGATGTCTTCTAACTAGTTACTGCCTGAAAATGTAGTATTATTTTACAGTGTGGTTTCTGTTTTGATTCATCATGAATTCAACTCAAGAATATTTATTTGGGGCTCATACCATGCAAAAACACAAATTCAAAATAGATTAAAGACCTAAATGTGCGAAGTAAAACCATAAAATTCTTAGAAAAAAATGCAGGGTAAATGCTGTTGGGCTTAGCTTTGAACAATGGATTGTCTAATATAATAACAAAAGCACAAATAGCAAAAAACTAAATAAATGGGACCTCATAAAAATTAATAACTTTTCTTCATCAAAAGACTTTACCAAAAAATGAAAAGACATGCTACCAACTGGGAGATTATCTTTGGAAACCATGTATCTGATAAGACTTTAATAACTACACTAGACAAAAACTTCAACAACTTAGCAACAAAAAGACAGCTCAATCATAAAATGGGCAAAGGACTTGAATAGACATTTCACCAAAGAAGATGTTCAGATGACCACCAAACACATGAAAAGATGCTCAACCACATAAACCATCAGAGAGATGCAAATCAAAACCACAACCAGATGCCATTTCACTCCTATTAGGCTGATAATGGTGTCATGGTGCCTAAGGCATTTAGCTGCTAACCAGAAGTTTGGAGTTTTATACCCACCAGTTGCTCCCCAGAAGGAAGATGGGGCAATCTACTTCTGTAAAGAGTTACTATCTCAGAAACCCAATGAGTCTTCTTCAAGGCAAACAATAGCTTAACCAGTAAAGAAAATCTGCCGTGAGTATTACGTTTTTCCAATAACTATCTATATGAGACCAAAGTGATAACAGCAACTCAAAAGACTAGATAGAAACCTTATGGGACTGTGAGTTTATGTT
Source organism: Orycteropus afer afer (assembly GCF_000298275.1). Classification (NCBI taxonomy): domain Eukaryota; kingdom Metazoa; phylum Chordata; class Mammalia; order Tubulidentata; family Orycteropodidae; genus Orycteropus; species Orycteropus afer. The sequence goes on along the minus strand of NW_006921745.1, from coordinate 2,654,345 downwards.
AATGGGGGGGAGAGGAACTCAGAAAAAGAGGGTGAGAATGGTTGCACAACTAGAAAAATGTTACCATTGTCACTGAGCAGTCTATGAGAAATGGTTGAATTGGTGTGTATTTTGCTGTGTATGTTCTCAGCAACAAAATAATTTTTTAAAAAAATTATATTTATTAAAATTTAACTAAGCAATGTAATGTTTAACATTTGAAAAACAATTTATATACTACCTCAATAAAATAAAGAAAAACCATATGATCACTTCAATTGATGCAAAAAAAAGAACTTGACAAAATTCAACAAACTATGCATACTGAACAGTCTAGGCATAGAAGGAAAATTCCTCAACCTAGTAAAGATTATCTATGAAAAACCTACAGCAAATATCATATTTAATGGTGAAAGACTGGATGCTTTCCCTCTGAAGACAGGAACAAGACAAGTATGTCCACTCTTATCATTCCTATACCTATACTGCAGGTTCTTGCCAGGGCAATTAGGTGAGAAAAAGAAATAAAAGCCTTCAAGATTGGAAAGGAAGAAATAAAACAATCTCTATTTGCAAATAACATGATCCGGTATACAGAAAATCCTAAGGAGCCTACTTAAAAAAAAAAAAAAAAAACTATTAGAACTAATAAACAATTTCAGCAAGGTTCCAGGACAAAAAAAATCAGTATATAAAAATCAGTTGTATACAGTAGTAATGAACAAACCAAAAATGAATTTAGAAAACAATTATATTTACAGTAGCAAAAAAAGAATGTTACTTAAGAATAAATTTAACAAAAGTCCAAAACTAATACTCTGAAAACTATGAAAATGTAGAAAGAAATTGAGGAATATATAAATAAATGAAAACATATCCCATGTTTATGGACTGAAAATTTAATATTGTTAATAGAGCAATACTCTCCAAATTGATCTGTAGATTCAACACAACACCTATCAAAATCCAGCTGAATTATTTGCATAAATTGACAATCTGATCTTAAAATATAAGTAAATGTTATTCTTGAAAAAAGTTGGAGGACTCACAGTTGTGATTTCAAAACTTACTACAAAGCTACAGTAATCAAGACAGTGTGGTACTGGCATGAGAAGATACATATGGATCAATGGAATAAAATTGAGAATCCAGAAATAAACTCTCATATTTATGGTCAATTTATTTTTGACAAAAGTGATAAGATCATTCAATATGAAAGAATAAACTCTTCAGCAAAAGGTGGTGAGACAACTGGATAGCCACAAGCAAAAGAATTAGTTTGGACCCCTACCTCACTCCATCTATAAAAATTAACTCAAAGTGCATCAGCAACCTAAATATAAGAGCTAAAACTGTAAGACTATTAGAAAAAAACATAGGGATAAATCCTTATGGCCTTGGATTTGGCAAAGGATTCTTAGATTTCACACCAAAATCATGAGCAATAACAACAAAAATAGTGTTTGGATTTCATCAAAAGTAATACATACAGTTAAAATATGATCCAGTAATTCTACTCCTAGGTATATATCCAATAGAATTGAAAACGGTATGTCCATGCAAAAACTTGTACCTGAATGTTCATAGCAGCATTATTCATAATAGCCAAAAAGTAGAACAAAAACAATTGTTGGTTACCAGATGTAGTATAACCATACAACAGAATATTACTTCATAATACAAAGAAATGGACTATAATATGGATAATTCTTGAAAGCATGTTAAATGAAAGAAGGTAGACACAAAATGCCACATATTGTGTTATTTTATTCATATAATAGGCATATCCAAAGAGACAGAAAATAAACAAGTGTTTAGCTAGGAATGGAAATAATGGGGGAATCGGAGCGCTTTGGGGGAAATGGGCAGGTAATGGCTAAGAGATGTGACATTTCTTTTTAAGATAATGAAAATGTTCTAAAACGGTGGTGATGGTTGCAAAAATCTGTGAATACACTAAAAGTCATTGAATTGTAGGGGAAAAAAAAAAAAAAAACTAATGGAAGTTATATTCCAGGATAATTGGAGACACAAGAATATCTCAGACATAATCAGTATCCTTGAGCAGCTATTTTATTTTCTTAAAATAGGAAACACAAAAGCAAACAAGTGAATAAAGTGTTGTAAATATTAAAGTAGAAGCATTAACAGAGTACTGTAAGGAGAGTGGGGAACATCCTGTGGCCCCAGCGTCCCTGTGCTGAGTATCTATTTAACCCAGGAGAAGTTTGATGTCAAGACACATGAAGATCTCCAAGGAACTCCATGCCCTCAGATGCTGAAGTAAAACAAGGACATTCCTCCACAACTGACAGACAGAAAGCTTTCCTTTAGACCTAGCACCCTGAATTTGGACTTCCAGATTCCTAAACTATGGGAGAATAAAAGTCTGTTTGTTAATGCCACCCACTTGTGGTATTTCTGTTGTAGCAAGACCAGTTAACTAAGAGAGCAAGGACATTTCAGGCTATATAAAGGGAACAAAGACACAAGAGAATAAAAGAGCATGGTCTACAAATAAATATATTAATTTACTGTGTGTAAAAGGGGTCAGTCAACTTATAACACAGGAGTGGGAGACAGAGATTTTGTGTTGCTGGGCTATGAAGTCTTGACTTCATCCTATGAATAATGAGGAGTCTTTCAGGGTTGTCTGTCAGTTTGTTGTACTGTGGTGACTTGCATGTTGCTATGATGTTGGAAGCTATGCCACCAGTATTTCAAATCCCAGCAGGTTCATATGGTGAACAGGTTTCAGCAGAGCTTCCAGACTAAGAAAGACCAGGAAGAAGCACCTGGTGATATACTTCTGAAAAAGACTGGCCAGTGAAAACTTTATAAATAGCAGTAGGACATAGTCTGATACAGTGCCAAAAGATGAGACTCTTAGGTTGAAGATGCTCAAAACACAACTGGGAAAGAGATTCCTCCTGAAAGCAGAGTTGACCTTAATGACATAAATGGAGTAAGCTTTTGAAACCTCCATTTGCTGATGTGAAATGACTCAAAAGGAAAAGAATAGCTGCAAACTTCCATTAGTAATAAGAACATGGAATGTACAAATTACAAATCAAGAAAATTGGAAGTTATCAAATGTTCATGAACTGTTGAGAGTACAACAAATGTACTTTGTAAATTTGCACCCAAATGACAATAGAAAATTGAAAGAGAAAAAAAAAGGACAGAAATAAGAGACCAAAATGTATGTCAGAAGAGACTCTGAAACTTGCTCTTGAACAAAGTAGCTAAAGTGAATGGAAGAAATGATGAACTAAAAAAGAGCTCAACAGAACATTTCAAAGGGTAGCTTGAGAAGTCCAAGCAAAGTATTATAATGCAATGGGCAAAGACCTGGAGTTAGAATACCAAAAGGGAAGAATATGCTCCATATTTCTCAAGCTTAAAGAACTGAAGAAGAAATTAAAGCTTAGAGTTGCAGTGTTGAAGGATTGATAGGGAAAACATTGCATGATGTAAGAAGCATCGAAAGAAGATGGCAAGAATGTAGAGTCACTATAACAAAGAGAACTGTTAAATGTTCTACAATTTCAGGAGGTAGCATATGATTAAGAACTGATAGTACTGAAGGAAAAAGTCCAAGGTGCACAGAAGGCATTCACAAAAAACAAGCTTCCAAGAATTAATGGAATACCAATAGAGATGTGTCAACAAAGGGATGCAATAGTAGTAGCGCTCACTTGTCTATGCCAAGAAATTTGGAAGACAGCTACCTACCCAGTTGACTGGAAGAGATCCATATATATGCTGATTGTAAAGAAAGTTGATCCAGCGTATTGCAGAATTGATCAAACAGTATCATTAAAATCACAGACAAGAAAAAATTTTGCTGAAGATGATTAAAAAATGATTGTAGCAGTTCATCCACAGGGAACTGCCAGAAATTCAAGCTTCAGAAGAGGATTCAGAAGAGGACATCATTGCTGATGTCATATGAATCTTGGCTGAAAGCAGAGAATACCAGAAAGATGTTTATTTGTCTTTTATTGCCTATACAAAGGCATTGGACCCTGGATCATTTATGAATAACATTGCAAATAATGGAAATTCCAGAACACTTAATTGTGCTCATATGGAGCCTGTACATAGACTCAGGGGCAATCATTTGAACAGAATGAGGGGATACTGGACAGTTTAAAATCAGAAAAGATATATGTCACCATTGTATCCTTTCACCGTACATATTCAGTCTATATGCTGAGCAAATAATCTGAGAAGCTGAACTGTATGAAGAAAAATACAGCAATATCATTGAAGAAAGACTAATTAACAACTTGTGATATGCAGATGACAAAATCTTGCTTGCTGAAAGGGAAGAGACTTGAAGCACTTGCTGATGAAAATCAAAGAACATAGCCTTCAGTATATATTACACTTCAATGTTGTTGTTGTTGTTATGTGCCATCGAGTCGGACCTGACTCATAGCGACCCCTCCTCAGGTTTCCAAGGCAGTATCAGTACGGAAGTAGATTGCCCCATCTTCCTTCTGAGGAGTGGCTGGTGGGTTTGAACTGCCAGCCTTCTAGTTAGCAGTCAATTTTTAAAAATTGTATATATATTCACACATATATACACACACACACATATATATACACACACATATATATATATACATATATGTTTTGCTTATTTGGACCAATAAGCAACATCATGATAAATGGAGAAAATAGTGAAAATGTCAAGATTTCATTTTACTTATGTCCACAATTATTGTCCATGGAAGCAGCAGTCAAGAAATCAAATGATATATTGCATTGAGCAAATCTGCTCCCATTGACCTCTTTACAGTGTTACAAAGCAAAGATGTCACCTTGAGGATTAGGTGCACCTGACCCAAGACATGATATTTACAATCATCTCATATGCATGCGAATGCTGGACCATGTATAAGAAAGAACAAAGAATTGATGTCTTTGAATTACAGTGTTGACAAAGAATATTAAATATACTATAGAATGCCAAAGAATGAACAAATCTGTCTTAGAAAAAGTACACCTAGAATGCTCCTTTGAAGTGTGGTTGGTGAGACTTCTTGCTTATGGACATATTATCAGGAGAGACTGGTCTTTGGAGAAGGACATCCTGTTTGATAAAGTGGAGAGTCAGCGAAAAAGAGGAAGGTCCTCAAAGATACGGATTGACACAGCAGCTGCAACAATGGGCTCAAACATAGCAATGATTATGAGGATGATGCATGACTGGGCAGGGTTTCATTCTGTTGTGCATAGGGTCGCTATGAGTCAGAACCAACTCGATGGTGCCTAACAACAACAACATTTCAATGTTTACTCATTGAATAAACGTGTATAGAATTATTATGTAGAAAATGACTTTGGCAGTAGAGAACTGGATAGATTCTAGTTATGTAACTATGATGGCAATAGGACAAGTAGAGTACTAGAAATGAAGAGGACTCAAACTATTAACAATAGCAGTAGGGAGTGAAAGAAGTAGGTGGATAACAAGACTAGAAATAATAGGAATCTAGGTTGGGCAATCTACTTCTGTAGTGATACTGCCTCAGAAACCCAAGGAGGGGTCGCTATGAGTCGGAGCCAACTCGACAGCACATAACAACAAGGTGAGAGGGTGTTATAAGATGGGAATGGCCAATAATACCAAATGCCAGAGAGAGTAGAGAAGTAAGGTAAGGGCCAATAAGTGACCATTAGATTTAGTAGCTAGAAAATCTTTACCTTTTAGGACATTTTTCATGAGGAGTCAGTGTTTTAGTTTTCTAGTACTACTGTAACAGAAAAACCACAAGTGGGTGGTTTTGAAGAATAGAAATTTATTTTCTCACAGTTCAGGAGGATAGTAGTCTGAATTCATGCAACCAGTTCTAGGGGAAAGTTTTCTTTCTCTGTCAACCCTGGAAGAAAGTCCTTGTCTCTTTTCTGATATCAATTTGTAGGAGTGAACAGGAAAGAAAATGGAGACTGATGATTATAGAGCTCTTTGCAGAATCAGGCTTGACTTTTTAAAAGATCCTTTATTGACTGCAAGTGGACAGAGACCCACAGAGGCAATTAGTGGGAGAGACGCTGATGCTAGAATCAGTCCTTAAATCCTCTCTTTTTCCTCTTTCTGCTCCATTACCCTATTTCTCAAGGCAAAATAAACAGAGGTGCTCTTCTTCATTCATGTATATCTTGCAAGCTTGCATATTGCTTTTTCATACATTTTTCTCTTAATACTAATTATACTTTGCTTTCACTTATATAAAAATGTTGAGAAAGGGGGCATAATTATGCAACTGCCCCCTGGCTCTCCATTTACCTAGAGAAAGCTCTAAAAAATTACTAAAACCCTTTCTTCCTTTGGATGAATCCTCAAAATAAGATTATCACAAAGTGTATGATTTATAAAATGAACATAAATCTAATAGGGCATTTTTTTCTCTGACAGCCCAGGTGCTGATTAAAAGAGTACAAGGTTTATAACTGAGGCAGAGAAAAAGCATCAACAGGAGTTCTGGCTCTAGATCATCCAGGATCCCAGAATTTTCTCTATTTTGTCTACCTCTTTCTAATAATAACTCCTCACTATCATACAATCCTACAATTAGAAACAACCAGAAAGTTTATAGTAATTCCCTCTTGACACTTACCCCTCCAGGAGCTCACCATTCCAATTGAAAGGAGCAAATATATTTCAATATTCCACTAATGAAAGGTCAGAAAATGGTTGCCCTTGTTAGGTCCATAGGAGACACACATAAAAACCAAGTTCTGGGCATGCCACAGAGGAGACTAAGCCTAAGCAGGCAATAGTCTTCTGCTTCTGAAATTCTCTCTTTACCAGTGCTATTTTAAATCATGTGAAATTGAGTTACCTTTGCTTCTTTTGAGGAGCTCTGGAGGCGTAGTGCCTAAGGTATTTTACTGCTAACCAGAAGAAGAAGGCTGGTGGTTCAAACCCACCAGCCACTCCTCAGAAGGAAGGTTGTGCAAACTACTCCGTAGTGATACTGCCTCAGAAACTCAAGGAGGGGTCGCTGTTGGTCAGGTACAACTCGACGGCACATAACAACAACTTCAGATATATCCAGTAGTAGAACATTCAGTAGAAGAGGACAGGAGTATGCTAGGAGCATAAGCCCCCAACTGCTGATCTCATTGATGTCCATGCATCAGCTTTATCTTGGGCTACTTAGACTACCACAAGAAATTGCCCTTTCCAGCTTGTCCTTTTTGTCATGCCAGGAATCACCTTTCCCAATTTGACATCATTTTCTCTATACAAGGTTTCACATATATCTCTCATCCCATAATTGGCACAAAAATTATCTCTGCCCATGATAGCCCTATTCTTGCTCCTAGATAATCATAGTAAACAAAGAGATTATTGAAGTTGTCAAGGATTTCATTTCACTCAGATCCACAATCATTGTCCATGGAAGAAGCACTCAACAAATCAAACAATGTATTGCATTGGGCAAATCTACTGCAAAAGACCTCTTTAAAGTGTTAAAGAGCAAAGATGTTGCTTTGAAGACTAAAGGGTACTTTGCCCCAAGCCATGGTATTTTCAATCACCTCATATGCAAGCTAAAGCTGGACAGTGAAGAAGGAAGACCAAAGAAGAACTGACACATTTGAAGTATGGTGTTGCCAAAGAATATTGAATATGGACTACTAGAAGAACAAATAAGTCTGTCTTGGAAGAAGTACAGCCAGAATCCTCCTTAGAAGCAAGAATGGCAAGGTTTCATCTCATGTATTTTGTATATTTTATCATGAGGGTCCTGACTCTGGAGAAGGATATGCTTGCTAATGGAGAGGGTCAGCAAAAAAGAGTAAGACTCCCAATAAGAGCGATTTACACAGTGAATTGGGCAAATCTGCTGCAACAATAAGCTCAAACATAGCAATGATTATGAGGTTGGTGCAGGACCAAGCAACATTTTTTCTGTTGTAAGTGGTATCACTATGAGTTGGAACCTAACAATGACAATAACAATCTTGAAATCTGCTACTTATCTATTGAAACTGCTTTCTCAAAGAACATCAATAGTCATTGACTGCCACTCCAGTAGCCTCTCTGTGTTCTTCCCCATTGACTTCTCTGCAGCATTCAACACTATTTACCACCTCCTTTTCTCCACTACCTCTGTAAAACCTTCTCAGTCTCTTTCAGTGGCTTATCTTCCTTGACCTTTCCTTTAAATGCTTTGTCCAAAGTTCAATGCTTGGCTCTCTTGCTCTTTATGTGCTGTGCTTTTGGTGCTCTCCCATGCATGGGATCTTGTGTATCTAGATTCCAGACCTTGCTCCTAATCTACAGACCTGCATGTCCAGCTGAATGATAATTAGAAACAATATATGCTTTGCAAACATCAAACATCAATAATTTAGCATTTCTTCTCCAAGTTACTTCCTGTCCATTTTTTCCCCCTTCTGGTTAATGGCATCAACACCCCTCTTTATGCTTCTAGTTTTCAAGTGCAAAACCTCAAAATTATGTCATCATGTCCTAAGCATCATCTAATTCACCATTTTCACAGATGATAAGACTAAAGACCAGAGTGGTGAAATTGCTTCCTGGGGGGTCATTCTGCAAAGCCAGGTCTGGAACAAAAAGCTCCTAATCTTTGATATTCATTCATCCTTTTATTCCTTCATCAAATCCTGTCAAGACAAAGTTGAGATAACTTCTCAGCACAACTAAGCACCTTGAGGGAGTGAGTCACTGAGCCTGTGGGCTTGGGACCATGGTTACAGGGGACATGGAGCTCAATTAGCACAACACAGTACAAAAAAGCATTGTTCTACATCTTTCTTTGGTGAGAAGCAACTGGGATCTTAAAAGCTTGCAAGCAGCCATGTAAGATGCAACTATTGGTCTCCCTTCATCCAGAGCAAAGAAGACTGATGAAAATCAAAGGTATGTGGAAACAATTAGTCCAAAGGATTAAGGGATCTTGAGAACTTCACCCTATATGACCCTGAGACAGAACTAGATGGTGCCTGGGTATCACTGCCAGCCACTCAGAAAGAGATCAAAATTGGAGGTCCTGGATGGAGTGGGAGAAAGATGTGGACCAAAATTAAGAAAACATAAAAAAGGACCAGGATTACTGGTCACATAGATAAAACTGGTAAAGCCCTGAGACTATGGCCTCTTGTCTCCCTTTGGGCCTGGAATTGGACTCACTCCTGTGGCTTTCAGCTAAATAGTAAACAGGCCTATGAGCTGAACAACTACATCAAGGATATGCACTCCTTACAACAATCAATCATGGGAGATCAGAAGGGTAGCATTTACACAGTGAGAAAGCTAGGAGGCAGGAATACATAGGTGGAAGGAAAAGGGAAAGGGTGATCATAGGAGGAAGTGGGAGGAGAGCTGTATTACATTGTGGGCATTGTAATCAGTGTCACAAAACAAAATATGTATGAACTATTGAAGGTAATATGTATCTGTTTTATACAATTTCACCCAAATCACAATAAAAAAATTTAAAAAAAATTTTTTTAAAAATCCTGTCAAGAATGCATACTAGTGCTTCTTCTACCCATGCACCCACTGTCTCTATTTAAACTCTCATTTTAGTATTTTTAACTACACTATTACACTCCTAATTCTCCTCTCTCTAATCTACAATCCAATATTGTCAGAAATAATCTCCGTAAATCGCAAATCTGATCATGATTTCCCTTTAGAATACTCATACAGAATAAAGTTCCAACATCATGGCCCAGAAGTTAAAATCCTGTATAGTTACATCCCAACTTCCATTGCATTTTGCCTCTGCTACACATACACCTACTTCTCATTTGTTGACTGTCACATTATTCAGTATTTTCCATTTATGACAATAGTAAAAAGTCTACTATCTGACTACTTTGCTCACTAACGATGTTTATGTGGCAGTAATGACCACTGTAGTGCAAGTTGAGGGTAAAGCTGGATGTGATAGTTAAGCTCTGGTGGCATAATGCCTAAAGCATTTGATTGCTAACCAGAAGGCTGGCAGTTCAAACCCACCAGCCACTCCTCAGAAGGAAGGCTGGGAAATCTATTTCCATATTGATACCACCTTGGAAACCCAAGGAGGGGTCGCTATGATTTAGATCTCACTCGATAGCAATGAGTTGAGATTTTATGTCAAATTAGGAAGATGGCAAAATATGTAGACAGGCTACACAGACCCTCTTCAACAAAGAAAAGATAAACCAATTGACAGAGATACAGAAGATAATCCTGGAGACCTGAGCTTTGAAAGGAAGTATACAGAAGCGGATTAGGCACCAACTAGTGGAAAAATCTGAATGAAAATAGTGAGTACTGAGATGAATAGAGCTGCAGACTATCAGTTACTCTGATGGGAACAACAGCCTGAATATTTCCAAGTGGTGTTGGGACCCGAGAATTTACCTAGAGATCACTCCAGTTTGCCCAGGGCTGCAGGGATGACTGTGCTGGTGGCCTATGACTAGGAAGGGAAACAGCAAGGAGGGAAACAACCTGAGCTATGGACTATTGGCTGCCCAGAGGGCACAGCCATTTTGAATGTTTACAAGCAGTGGCTATTTTAGATATTTAAAGTGACTGAGGGAGCAGCCATTTTGAATATTTACAAGTGGTGGTCATTTTGGATATTAAAAGTGACCAAGAGTGCAGCCATTTTGAATATTTACAAGCGGTGACCATTTTGTATATTTAAAGTGACAGCATGCTCATACAGATTATAGGGACCTAAGAATAGGCTCCGTTTGCCAAGGATGGCAGGGACATACAGGAGGCTGACAAGAGGAAAGGAGATAGGTAGTGAGTGTGTATAAGTGCTGCCAACTAGCAATAGAGGAGGAGCACAGTACCCTGCTTATGTAGATAACACCCAAACAAAACAAAGAAAATGAGAATTGTGGGCAAGTCATGCCAACATAAAATCACCAATTAAATATAAATACAAAAATGTCACAATGTGTTGGAGACAACAGCGCATCAAGATCCACACAAAGAAGCAAGACAAAGCAGGAGAAACAAGGGACTAGGATAAAAGCCAGAACACATCCCACAGGAAGAAGCAGTATTGGAACACCCTGAGAAGAAGTTCAAAAGAATTAAATTTAGGTACCTTCAGTGGATTGAGAACAAGTCAAGGAAAACACTGACAAATTTAGGAAAACATGGATGAAACCCTAGAACAATTTCAAAGACAATACAAGAACAAAATGACAAAATAAATGAAAAACTAGAAATGATACAAAATCTACAGATAGAAATCCAGAAGATTAATACTAAATTTTCAGAAATAGATAACACATTGAATGGGCAAAGGAGTAGAATTGAACCAATGGAAGACAGAATTAGTGAGACTGAAGACCTATGCCTAAATACTTCTTTGGAAAGGGGTCAATCAGAAAATAGATGAAAACAAAATGAAGAAAGCCTAAGGTTCATGTGGGGTACCATCAAAAGGAATAACCTACATGTAATTGGAATTCCAGAACAGGAAGAGACAAATAAAATCACAGAGAAAATTGTTGATGATTTGTTGGAAGAGAATTCCCTGGTTTGATGAAAGAGGAGAATATTTCCATTCAAGAAATCCAACAAGCCCCAAACAGGATTGACTCCAAAAGATAATCACCAAGATACATCATCATCAAATTCTCCAAAACCAAAGACAAAGAAAGAATTCTGAAAGCAGCACAGGAAGAATGAAGTTACCTACAAGGGGCAACCAATAATAAATACTAAGCCTGAATTTCTTGGCAGAACCCATGCAGACAAGAAGGCAATGGGATGGTATATATCAAAGCCTGAAAGGAAAAAAAAAATTCCAATCAAGAATTATATACCCAGCAAAATTGTCCCTCAAATATGATGGTGAAATTAGGAGATTTCCAGATCAGTAGAAATAAAAGGAATTTGTTAAAACCAGACCAAACTTACAAGAGATGCTAAAGGGAGTCCTTTGGACAGAGAACCAACAACAGCAAACAATAGCCGACCATTAACACACATGATAACATAACCCAGAAACCAACCCAGTTATGGAAGTACCCAAAGTAAATAAACCTACAAGATTGTAAACAGGGAACCAGAGACATCAACTGACAAATGAGGACAACTATAAGTCAAAAAGAGGGAGAAAACTATGTAGTTACAGAACTTCTAAATGATAGGGAAGTCAAGACAACTGCAAGAGAGAATGGACTGTTCTAAACTTGGGAAGAAAATTATAAATTACAGGGTAACCTCAAAGAAAATTATAAACCTTCACATTACAATAAAAAAGAGGACAAGCATAAATATTTAGCAAATACTAAAACAATAACAATGAAGGAGGTGTTAACATGATTCATAAACAAAATGAGCTCAGCACAGAAAATTATATGGAAAAAAGAAATCAGCCACACCATGAAAAAACACATAACAAAAGGACAGCAACAAATTCATACTTTTTGATAGTTATACTGACTGTCAATGGATTAAATGCACCACTCAAGAGATGGAGAGCTGCAGACTGGATAAGAAAACCCATCAATAAAAAATAGCAGCAAATTTAGGGACCCTCATTTATGGCATAAATAGACTGTCAAGCATAACCCAAAATGTATAAACATCTGAAGATAAACTAGATGAATGGGATCTTCTAAAAATTATTTTTATGTGCTTCAAAAGACTTCTCCAAAAGAGTAAAAAAAGAACCTATAGATTGGGAAAAAAATGTTGGAAAGAACATATCTGACAAGGGACTTATTGCTAACATTTATGGAAAACTCTGTCAGCCCAACAACAAAAAGATTAATCCAATTAAAAAATGGACAGATGACATGAATAGACACTTCACCAAAGAGGATATTCAGGCAGCCAGCAAATACATGAAGAGATGCTCATGATCATTAGCCATCTCTCTCTCTTTCTCTCTCTCTTTCTCTCTCTCTCTCTCTCTCTCTCTCTTTCTCTCTCTCTCTCACTGCCATCGAGTTAGATCTGACTTAGAGCAACCCCTCCTTATGTTTCCAAGGTGGTATCACTATGGAAGTAGATTGCTCCATCTTCCTTTAAAGGAGTGGCTGGTGGGTTTGAACTGTCAGCATTCTGGTTAACAGCCAAATGCTTTCGCCACTATGCTACCAGAGCTCCTCATTAGCTGCCAGAGAGATGCAAATCAAAACAACAATGAGATACCATCTCACCACAGCACTAGCAGCAAAGTTCAACAAGACAGAAAATAACAAATGCTGGTGAAGATGTGGAAATATTGGGACTCTCATACACTTCTGGTGGGACTGTCCAATGGTACTGTGGAAAGCAGTATGGTGATTCCTTAAAAAGCTGAAATTAGAAATACCATTTGACCCAGACATTCCATTACTAGGTATATATCCTAAAGAAGTGAGAGCCAGGACAAGAACAGATATATGGACACTCATCTTCATCGCAGCACTATTTACAAGAGCAAAAAGATGCAAACAACTTAGGTGCCCATCAACAGGAGAATGGATAAGCAAACAGTGGTACATACACACGATGGAATAATATGCAACACCAAAGAATAATGTAGAATCTGCAATACACTGCATAACATGGATGAACTTGGAGGACATTATGCTGAGTGACATAAGTCAATCACAAAAGGACTAATATAGTATTAGTTCATTATTGTAAAAAGTCAAGGAAAGGTTTATATATGGAAGGAAACACTTTTTGTTGGTTACTTGGGTGGGAGAGGAGGGGAGGGGAGACTGCAAAAAAAAAAAAAAAAAAAAAAACTGGCCCATGTCACTTTAGTTTTGTGTATTTCACTGTACATAAATTATATTTCAATTAAATGTATTTTTAAAAATTATGTGTCAAATTGGCTTGGCTATGATTCTCAGTGGTCTGACAGTTATGTAATGATGTAAATTGTACATAATTAAGTAACTTGCCAGTTATGTAATGGTGTAATTTGGCAGTTGTTTAATGATTTAGTCACCTTCCATTTTGTGCTCTGATACAGTCATCTTCTATTTTTGCATAAAGCTGATTTTTGCATAACAACTGGGTCTTTGGAACCTAATCATGTTGATAAATGAGAAGTGGGTATTTTTTATTTCAACCAATTGAAGCTATTAGCTACTCGCTATACCTACTTAACTATCTAATCTCCACATCTTTCTCAATCTGTTCATTCTTCAGGAATGGGTTGTCATCCATTTTCATTCACCATCACTACCACAAATCAGTAGCATAATATCCTGCTCACCCATCAAGGTTGATCTCAAGTTCTGCTTTCACTAAAATAACCTTCCCCAGCCATTCCCTTCCCCACAGCACAATGTGCCTTTATTGTCCTATATGTCACAATGTCATAGTTGAATTAGTTTTTATTCCCCCACCACAATATCACAATGTAGAAATTTTGTCTTACCTTTTTTACATGTTCATTGCAGGATTTGGCACATACTCGATGATCAGTAGGAGCTCTGGTGGTGTAGTGCCTTAGGCATTTGACTGCTAACCAGAAGGCTGGCAGTTCAAACCCACCAGCCACTCCTTGGAAGGTGGGTTGGGCAATCTAATTCTGTAGTGATACTGCCTCGAAAACCCAAAGAGGGGTCGCTATGGGTCGGGTCCGACTCAGTGGCAGTGGGTTAGATGATCAATAGACATTTGACCAACTTATTAAAAACTAACACTCCTGTAACACTTTAAACCTTATAGAATGCATTCCTGCCTCCTGTGAAGTAGGTAATGCAGACATTTCTATTATTAACAACTTACAGATTAAAAAAAAAAACTGAAGTATAAAATTTAGAAAGACCTGAATTCTTTAATGGGAATCAAATTTAAAAAAA
>NW_006921745.1:2628508-2630934 GCF_000298275.1 Orycteropus afer afer | reverse complement strand
AAAGAGGGGAAGGCATTCAACGAGATGGATTGACATGGTGGCTGCGATGATGGGCTCAAGTATAGCAGGGATTGTGGGGCTGGCGCGGGATCAGGCAGTGTTTCGTTCTGCTGTGCATGGGGTCGCTATGAGTCGGAAATGACACGACGGCACTTAACAACAACAACGACAAATATGGCAATTATAGAAGATTCAGGATTTTATAAGGAATTTTCTGAAATTCTGAAGAATGAAGGAGAAAACCAGATGTCACAGTATGTACTAGTAAAAGAGACTGACAGAACCCCAATGTGGCTGAACAAAAAGACAGAGGGGAACAGGATAGGAAGCTAGAGGATTGATAGAAGCCAGATTATGAAAAGCTAAGAGATAGACAGGGATGGTATATGATCAGATTTGTATTTTGAAAAGATCACTCTGTATTTTGAAAAATACCTCTGGGAACAGTTTAGAGAATGAATTGGAAAGAAGACAAAGTAGATATGGGAGGACTAATTAAAAGACTAGTTCAGAAGAAGAAATGACAGATAGTTGAAACTTGGACTAAGGTTAACCAACACCTAGGCAAGAGAGCCTCAGAGTCTACTTTAGAGGGCTCTTGTCTGGCCTCCTTCCCATGGGGCAAAGTCTCTGCATCAAGGAGACTTTCTGCTAAGCTATATCCTTCTAGACCATGCTTCCCAGCCCAAATGGCCCTGAGCTCATTTCCAAAATCTTCATGGCCATCTTCCCCAGGGTTAGGTTAATCTTCCAGAAGGTTGACTGAATCACTAGTGAATGTACACTTAAATCTGAAGGGTGGCCATAGGGGCAGCTGTTTGTAGGAAGATATGCTTGGAGCTTGGACATGTGTGCTGGAATGTTCATATGAGACCTTTTGCAGTGCAAGACAGCTTGGGATGAGAAAAGAAAGAGAGCAGGTTGCAGGCTGGAAGCCTGGGGCTAGCTCTTTTCATGTTTCACATTCTTACACAAAACAAGGATTCCAAAGACTCTATATATAAATCTGGCCTACCAGGTTTTTATGCAGATATATTTGACAAGACAGGGATATGGAACATATTTTGTTTAACTGTTTGTTAGCTTGATTGATGACATTTAAATATTTAGACATATAGAATGTGGACTTCCATTTGTACACTTAATTCTGGGTGTTGCAAATGGTAGCACCAGACCTGATGTAATGGGGGTAAACCCAAAACTAAACCAAACTCACTGCCCATGAGTTGATTCTGACTCATAGTGACCCCCATTAGGGTTCCAAGGCTGTTCATTTTTATGGAAGCAGATTGCCTCAACTCTCTTCTGTGGAGTGGCTGGTGGGTTCAAACCACAGACCTTTTGGTTAGCAGCCAAATATCTTAACCACTACACCTAACTAGAACTCCTTAATGAGGTCAGTTTCCTCATGAATAAAATGGGAATACAAATATTCCATGCTTACTATCTTGCTAGATTGTTGTGGAGATTGGAGGTAAAGTATATAAAGCAACTGGCACATAAAAATTAGAGCTAAAGCTATATTCTAGAGGTAAATAAAACTTTGTTGTTGTTGTTGTTAGGTGCATTTGAGTCGGCTCCAACTCATAGCAAGCCTACGTACAACAGAACTAAATTAACTTTTTGTCCTCTTCAAAGGCTAGCTTCATATTGTTGATGCTATACTCCATTACTGTTGTTCTTAGATGCCATTGAGTTGGTTCCAACTCATAATAACCCCATGTACAACAGAACGAAACATTGCTGGGGACTGTGCCATCCTCACAATCGTTGCAATGCTGGAGCCCATTGTTGCAGCCACTGTGTCTATCCATCTTATTGAGGGGCTGCTTCTTTTTCACTGGCCTTCTAATTTACTGTGCATGATATCCTTCTCCACAGACTGGACCCTCCTGACCACATGACCAAAGTAAAAGAGGCAAAGCCTTGCCATCCTTGATTCTAAGAAGCATTCTGGCTGTATTTCTTCTGAGATAGATTTGTTTATTCTTCTGGAAAATCAAGATATATTCAATATTCTTCTCCAACACCATAATTCAAATGCATCAGTCTTCCTTATTCATTGTCCAGCTTTCACAATGAGGCAATTGAAATACCAAGGCTTGGGGCCATGGTATTTGATTACATATAATCCCAGTGAATTATATGTATATTTATTTATTCATCTTGATGATATACTACTGATGTATGCTTACAAACCCACCAAAATCAAACCCACTGCCATTGAGTCGCTTCCAACTCATAACAACCCTATAGGACAGAGTAGAACTGCCTCATAGTGATTTGAATCTTTATGGAAGCAGATTGCTTCATTTTTCTCCTACAGAGTAGCTGGTAAATTCAGACCACCAACTTTTTGATTAGCGTCCCAATGCTTTAACCACAGTGCCACCAGAGCTTCTGATATATTCTTATGTAAATTATGA
>NW_006921745.1:2623074-2628408 GCF_000298275.1 Orycteropus afer afer | reverse complement strand
GGAAGGAAGGTTGGGCAATCCTACTTCCATAGTAATACTGCCTCGGAAACCCAAGGAGGGGTCGCTATGCGTCGGGGTCGACTCGACAGCACATAGCAACAACAACAACAATTGTAGCTATATGATCTTATTCATATATTGTATCATCCAGTGAGATGTGGTAAGCAAGGAAAAAACTGGTTTCTTAAGACTTTTTTTAAATCTGTCCTCACAGACTTGGAAGCAAGTCTGAAATTTTAGAGAATATTCTCAGATTAATAAAGTGATGTTCACCCTGCAGCTTACCTGACAGAAAAGATTAAAAACAAAACAAACAAACAAAAAAACTATCAACTTTGGAAAGCATGAAGGGGTTCCTTGATGAAAATGAAATAATTAGTTACCTAAAAGACAGAATAAGAGATGAAACTGGGTTGAAAGAGGTAATTTTAACCCAAAGTCTATAAAGGAGAATACTGCTAGAAAAGATGTACAAGTGGGTTTAGGAAGAAGGGAAGGATCCCTGGGACAAAAGAAGAGTGTAGTAGGTTGGAATCAACAGTTGAAGTCACTTGGCAGTTCTGATCTCTCCACCACTCACCACCACCACTGCCACCAGCTGCAAAGGAGGAGGAAAGGTCAGGTTATTTGGACCAACCTTCTCATTGAAAATAAATGGTACATACTATATACAAACTATTAAAATGCATCAAAGAGTTGAGAAGATAATAAAGAACTATCAGACAAAAATCTACCAAATGCTGGAATCTAGAGAAATAAGTGAGTATCACTTGTTCCCAGACCTGCACCTGAAGATCAAAGCACCTTCTGATGTTCAAAATTGAGCTTTGGTCTTAGTAGCCTGAGAAGGCAATGATGACAGAATTCAATGTTCAGGTCCTGTCCAAGATAAGGAGTGTGATAGGAGGGAGACCTTTCAACATTTACCTAAGACCATAAAGTACTGTACCCTTAGGATAAGGACAAACTACAAGTAAGCCCACCCCTTCCAAAGGGACCTTCAAGAATGTGATGCTTAGCAGAGCAGGGAGAAAAGAAAAGGAAAAATCCATCCCTAAGAAATAATAGTCACAGGCCAAAAGTCATGGAGGTTGCAGTCTAGGTTTTCACTGGCTAGGTATTCCAGGTACTCCAAGTTTAGAACTAGATTGAAGGTAGTCCTGTACTGTAAAAGAGAGAACAGAAGTTTTATTGCCCTATTTCAAGAAGGCAAATCACATTTCATATTCACCGTTTACCAAGGCTTCATACTTTCTATGCATGTAGTTCTCGTTGTTAGGTGCCATGAAGCTGGCTCCTACTCATAGCGACTCTGTATGTACAAGAGAATGAAACACTGCCCAGTCCTATGGACGCAGGTCTCTGTAGTGAAGAGGAGTTGCAGTTGGGGTGGGCAGATGTTATCCTCCGTCTGTCGTTGATCCTGTGACGAAAGGTGATGGTGTTACTCACTGCCTCACTGCCGTCGAGTCGGATTGGACTCATAGTGACCCCTACTTGGGTTTCCGAGGCAATATCACTACAAAAGTAAATTGCCCCATCTTCCTTCTGAGGAGTGGCTGTTGCTGGTCTTGAAATCCTCCTGATCTATCCAGTCTGGGTCTTCAGGTTCCTTGAAGGTTTTGTTTGTTTATTGCTTTGTTTCCTCCTCCATGGCTTCTATTTGGTGGTGGTCTGCTTTTTTTCCCCCCAGTCACTGCACTCACACCCTTCCCTGTCTGCACTCTAATACATAATCTTCTCATTAGATGCTCATAATTCCAGGATAATTATTTGTATCTGTTTCACTGAGTTTCTCTGAATCTCTGTTGAAAGAGGGAACTGGCATGGCCCACTCCTCTGTAAACCTCTATTTTCTTTAGGTCTGTATTTAGAGACCTTGATAAAACTATATTTAGTTTAATTATGTAGAATTATTTGTTTTAAATTATACATGTTGAGAGAAGAATTGGAGTATCTCCCTTTATGTGT
This sequence comes from Orycteropus afer afer, assembly GCF_000298275.1. NCBI lineage: Eukaryota > Metazoa > Chordata > Mammalia > Tubulidentata > Orycteropodidae > Orycteropus > Orycteropus afer. The sequence goes on along the minus strand of NW_006921745.1, from coordinate 2,626,437 downwards.
AATTTTTGCTGTATTGATGTTACAGTTGTCTAATTGAGATGTTCTGTAGAGCACTGAGCTGTTGTCAATACATAGAGGATGGAATCTCTTCTTAGAGGTAATAATCAGTTCAGTGTTAAAGGGAATACCCCAAAAACCAAAAACCAGACTCACTGCCATTGAGTCAAAACCGACTCGCAGCGAGCGACCCCTCCTTGGGTTTTCAGGTTGGTATCTATATGGAAGTAGATTGCCCAATCTTCCTTCCAAGGAGTGGCTAGTGAATTTGAATGACCAGCCTTCTGGAGAGCAGTCAAATGCCTTAGGCATTGTGCCACCAGACCTCCCTGGGAATATAGCCATGTGGTAGAAAATTAAGGTGATATCTCTCCCAGGAAAGTAGGAAAGGTTCTTGTGAAGTTTTACCAGTGAGAGGAAGAAAGCAGTTGAGATATTATAGAACCAGAATCTCTCAGTGTATGCTGAACTAGGTCCATATTTTTATGTATTTTTTTTCCTTTGGGATTATTTACTTAGAAAATTCCCGTGTGATTTTGGTGTGGTAAGACAAACCAAGAAAAGGAGTTTGAAGGGAAAGGTGGTTACAACAGTGATCAGAGTGAGAACACACTGAGGAAAAGGTAAAATTCATCGGGAGTTGCTTCTATCTGTGCTACATCATGTTGTTCCTTAATTTTATTTCAGTAAGAAAGTGCTTTCTTCATAGATATGAAGGCCACTTTGAAAAAAAATAAGCATTTAAGAAGGAGATAAACTGACATTTTTTATTTATCTGCCATACACTTAATAAAATATCAAATGCTTTACACTTTAATTTTATTTTATTCTGTCTTCATATCTACCTTAAGAGCTAAATACATTACTACTACTCCCATTTTATAGAAAACTGATGCTTGGAGAGATTAAATAATATCCAAGAGCACGTGGCAAAGCAAGGATTCCAGCTCAATAAACACTACCCTTTTCTTCCATTAATATGAAATGCTATTTCTAAACATCATTTTTATGATGTCCAAAGCTAAATATCCATAATTTCCTCTCAAATCAAGTTAATAAATGATATAAATTAATATTTTATTTTAATGGGAAATTTTAATCAATTATTTTTAGCCTATACAATAGGAATTGTTGAGATTAAATTGAAGAAAAAAAATTTAAAAGAGTAATTGGTCATTAATAGAGATTATTTGGATATGAAATATAGTTGTAAATGTGGAGTAGAATCTGATTATGGAGGACACCGGAAGTCAACAGAGGGATTTAGTCTTTCTATAATAAACAACAGACACTTCTGGGTTTTTAAGCAGATGGAAGCAGTAAGGAAAATATTCTAAGATAGATGAAATTTAGATTAAAATCGGGGTGATCCTGATTAAATGTTAAATGACTGTTGTAAGAATATAGGCACAAAGTGATGAGGGTCTAATTTATACTGTTCATTCCTCAAAAGATTGAATACTCACCCCTACAACAAAATCCTACGGCAAAATTTTTTCTGAATCATGGTAGGCACAAACCTTCACTCTGTTCACTTCTGTATTTCCCTAGTTCTCTGCCCATTTCTGGGAACCTAAACTTATCTGCACACTTCTGTTCATTCATTCTATCTCCAGTCTACCTACTCTAGTGACTTGGCCCAGGGTTTGGGATTATCCTTGTTTCCAAGTTTGTCTCTTATCATTTGTCTCATCTATTCCTTCCTAGATTTCCTCTCTGGATTCTCCCCTTACCTGTACTTTTCTGCTTTTCAGTTGTTCCAGTTTGACTTCCAGGACTTTACTTCTTAAGTGGCTACCTGTCCTGTAATCAGCACATTATCTGTTCCTTGTTCCAGATCTTCTGCACTCTCCATCTCTCCACTCTAGACTCAAAACTGCCCAGCTCCAATCCTGAAAGCATGCTACAGAGAAGAGCTGAGGAATGAGTGTTGAAAAATGTACAATCTTTATGGGACATAAAACAAAAAAGGAGCTCTAGAATAGTAATTTGAAAGGTAGAAGGATATCCGAAATAAAGTCATAGAACGCAGTGTACTGTGAAGAATCTAGAAAGAAAAATTGTAAAGCTGAGCCAATATGTCCAGGAAAATGACATCGTTGAACTTGACAAGAAAGAGGTCATTATTGCCCTTAGGAAAGCTGTTCTGTAGGGGGAAATGTTCCAAGCTGGATCTGAAGATGTTAAAATAGGAGGAAAAAAAAGGTGATTGAGAAACAGAGGAAGTATGGCACACTAGACATTCAGAAAGTGTTCATTGAAATAAAGGGGGAAAAAATAGAATGGGATCTTGAGGAGTGGTAATGCATGCATGGATCCACTTACTCAACATTTGTGTATTAAGCACTGCCAGATAATCTAGGCAGTGTTCCAGGTGGAAAAAAAGGAAAGCTAAGCTAACCCACACACAATCTTTGCCCTCATGGAGATACAGTCTAGTGACAAAGTCAAAACCAAACCAAACTCACTGCCGTCGAGTCAGATCCGATATTAATAAAATGTTATCATATGAATACGTGCAAAACAGTCTCTGAGATACAGGCTATGAAGAAGTGGGGATGTGCTATGGGTGCCTATAACATGGGGTTCAACTTAGTCACAGGTTCAGTAACAATTCAGCTGAAATGTAAAGAACAGAAAACCAATGAAGAAAGGAAGTGATATGGTATCTGCCGAAATGTGTGTCTTACATCTCTGAGTTTGATTACATTCCGATTGCTTCTTACACCAAGAAATACAAGTTTCCAATAGTTTCCATAATTTATGGAAATAGTAAATATGACAATAAATACTTAGTTTACCCATACTTCTTTCGGTATCAAAAACTTGTCCAGGTGATCCTAGGATCCCAAGCTTAGTTAGATTGACAAGATGGGGTAAGAGTTATAAAGCCTAGCATTGTCTCTACAGGAAAATTTGAGCCATCTGTTCTAGAAGCTAGAATAAATTTAAAAATGTTTTTGTTTTTGTTCTTTCCCCCCTTCCTAATAATCTTTCTCGGGTTTGAGAAGGCAGAGGTTGTGGATTAAGATAGAAATTTATCCCCAGACTCCCTTGATTTTAATCTCATATTGTGCAAGAGCAAATTTCTAGGCCTGTGTAATCTTGATGAAATGGTCAAATGTCTTCCTAAACATACTAGGAAGAGGTTAGTGAGCCTCCAAATACCCTGGAAAAAGAGATAAGAGAATTTACATAATTTGTTCATCATTCCTCAGTACAAACATGAAACCTGGAACCAGCATTTGGCATACTTTGCTTAGGAATAATGAACACAAATTTATTATTATTCTCTATATGGCAATTATATCAGCCCCAGGGTTACAGGTGAGGAGAGACAACTCAGGGATGCCCAAAGTAGCAGGC
>NW_006921745.1:2620520-2621080 GCF_000298275.1 Orycteropus afer afer | reverse complement strand
TAGTTGTTCTACCTTTGATAACTGCTTTATACCCTGCAGTTTTTATGTTAGTATTTGCTCACTACAGTTTGATTTTCTGGTACAGTGTACAATGCAATTTTTTTCCCATTTAATATTCATACTTTTTTCTTCTCAAATACACATGAAACTTCATATGTCTTGTTCTATGTCTGTATATTCTGTGTACACTAACTGTAATTTTATTCTGCATATTTTGGGGAATATAATGAGAATCTACCAAATCACACTTCTTTTTTCAGTTTACTTTTTCTAGTTGTAATGATGTAGTTTAAAAATTACCAGATATATTTCCTTGAGTAATAAAATTTCAACAGTCAAAACAAAAGTTATCAGATACTTACTTTGCATATAAGATCAGTCATTGTGTCTGATTTCTAAAACCACAAATATAATTAGGCTAAGTGATTCATTTGAAAGTAAAAGCTATAATTGAGAGAGAAGTCATATTATAGGGGAAGCATTAATAAAGTCTTATGGAATATAAAGTCTCTGGTAATACTTTATTTGTCATAGTTCTTTTCTAAATTAAAAAAAAAAAA
>NW_006921745.1:2612936-2619925 GCF_000298275.1 Orycteropus afer afer | reverse complement strand
TCTCTCTCTCTCTCTCTCTATAAATATATATATGCACTTTGCTGGTTTTTGTGTTTCTCTAGAGAACCCAGTCTAACACAAGGTCCGATTAGATGGCACATAACAACAACATTATCTATCTATCTGTATATATAAAAACTCTAAAACCAAACTCACTGCTGTCGAGTTGATTCCAACTCATAGCAACCCCTATTGGGCTTCTGAGGCAGTAAATGTACAGAAGTAAATTGTCCCATCTTCTTTCCATGGATCAGCTGGTGGGTTTGAACCATCAACCTTCTGGTTAGCAGTCCATTTTACTCATTTTTAAATGTACAATTCAGTGATATTAATTACATTCAACATATTGTGCAACCATCACTACTCTGTTTCCAAAAAGTTTTTTTATCACCCCAAATAGAAACTCAGTGCCTCTTAAGCAATAGTTCCCATTCCACTCCCTCTTATAGTCCTTTTAAACTATTAATTTAAATGTATTAATATCTTGAAGGCATCTTAAATCCTTTAAAGAAGGAAGCTTCATATATATAAAACATTTATTAAGCATTGCATATGTATTAAGCTGAAATACTGAAAATACCATGGACTGCCAGTAGAATGAACAAATCTGTCCTTGTTGAAGCACAGCTGGAATGCTCTTTGGAAGTAAAAATGGGCAGACTTTGTCTCACCTACTTTTGTTATGCTGTCAGAAGGGACCATTCCCTGGAGAAGAATATTGTGCTTAGCAAATTAGAGGGTTAGCAAATAAAAAGGGGAAGACCTTCAGTAAGATGGATTGATACAGTGGCTACAACGATGGGCTCAAGTATAGCAAGGATTGTGAGGATGGCACATGACTAGGCAGTGTTTTATTCTTTTGTACATAGGGTTGTTATGAGTCAGAGCCAACTTAATGGCTCCTAACAACAACATGTATTAAGCACCATGCTACACAATTTACATAGATTATCTCATTTAATTATCATAACAAACTAATAAATTAGATACAAAATAGAACTAGAACACAGACCTGCTTGATGCAAAGGCCACATGGTTATTGTTCTGGTTACCTAGTGCCACTCTGACAAGAATATACCACCAATGGGATGGCCTTAACAAACAGTTTATTCTTAAAATTTGGAGGCTTTAAGTCCAAGTTCAAAGTGCCAGCCTCTAGGGGCTGGATGAAAGCCCCTCAACCTTGGGTTGCCAGCTCCCGGCCCACTGAAGATGGAGGCTTTTCTTTGTTCAACTGCTGGCTGCTGAGGCTGACAAACCCAAGGTTGACAAGTAAAAAGACACAGTCCCAATGTTACCAACCCACACAGCAGGCCATTACTTCACGTCCATTGTGAATCCCAAGGTCAGCAGAGAATGGCAGGCTGCTGAACAACGACGTGACTACATGCAGGGTCCAAGTGTGCCATAAGCTAGAGACCATTCCCCAAGGCTTCTGCTTATATACAGGAAGCAGACCACATTCCCTAAGGCAGCTACTCAGCTGCTCCCAGTAGATCCCACCATGGAACTGATTACCAGTCTCATCATGGGAAATATTTACATCCAGCTGCCCAGCCACTCAACCAGGCCTGGCCAAGGTGACATGCAAACTGAACTACCACAGTTATCAACAATGTTACATTGCCTCTGATGAGTATGCATGGCTCTAAAATGGTCATGGGCATACTTGGGGTAGAGGAAATTTCATTTGTAATAACATCTTATTATTGCATAATTTATTTCACATCCTGAACCTAAGAAGCAATCCTAATTTATTAAATTTTATCAAATATTTATAATCTTTAAAAGAACATAATGTCTTATATAATACATTTGTCACTATGCACTTATTAAACTTTTGTTTAGAATTTGCCAATTTCTTTAGTTTGATGGAGAATTAAATAGTAAATAATGTGGGACTAATTTCTATAAGGTCTGGCTTATAAACTAAACTGAACTGACAAAGAATTACGAGGCTGCTGCCAATGCCAGTGTTAACATTAGAAAATTCATAACCTGCATTTAAAGTATAAGCTTATGACTTTTTAGAAATATAAAATTTTGACTACCCCATATTTATGATGAGTCCAACTCTTCTGGTTGTGAAAGGTTAACCTATCACATAAAAGCATGTACAGTAATTTGACCATGCATCAAATCAGTTTATACTAATTGAAAATTATCAATCCTAATAATACAATTAAAATTGAAATGCCACGACTGACATGACATTATACAAAATGATGTGTCAATCCACCATATAGATTTTTTTTTTTTTAAAAAAAAAGAATGTTTTTATTGTGCTTTGGGTGCACATTTACATAGCAAACTTGTTTTAAATTCAACAGTTCATGCACATCTGATTTCATGGCCCCGATTTTCATCCCCAACCATAAAAAACTCTCTTCCCCTCTCCCTATGATCACCCCCTCCCTGTACCCTTCTTATCTATGCATACCTGTCTGTCCAGCTTTCCCTCTGTGTGAGTGCTACCCCTCTGTCCACCATATAATTTTGTCAAAGACTGCTTTAGTTTTATTTTTCGGTGAAATTATACACAGCAAAAGCTGTACCATTTTGACAATTTCATCACATACAATTTAGTGACATTGATTGCATTCTTCAAGTTGTGCAACCATTCTCACTACCTTTTCCAAATTATTCCACCAACATTAACATGAACTTACTGCCACTCTAAGCTTCACATCTAACCTTTCAGCTTGCTGTTGTCAATTTACCGCACATATATAATACTTTAAAAGAGAACAATGCTCAAAGCAGGCATACTTTACAAATTAATCTCAATTATTGTTTGGTTCAGACTTCAGGAGATAGTCTTAGTCGTAGGTTAAGGTTTAAAGACTACCTCACAGCAATAGTTGTGGGGTTTTATCCAGCATCACTAGATCCATAAAGGCTGTATTCCATTTGGATTTTAATAATCTGTACCCATATTTTCCCCCCTTTGACCAAGACTCTTCTAAAAGTCTTCAAAGACATTTTTCCTACATGTGGTTTTTGTTAAGTGCCATCAAGTTGGTTACAACTCATAGCAACCCTATGTAAAACAGAATGAAACACTGCCCAGTCCAGCACCATCCACACAATCCCTGCTATGCTTGAGCTGATTGTTGCAGCCACTGAATCAATCCATCTCATTGAAGTTCTTCCCTTTTTTGCTGACCCTCTACCATACCAAGCATGATATCCTTCTCCAGTGAATGGTCCCTTCTAAAAACTGACCAAATCAGGTGAGATGAAATGTGACCATTCTCACTTTTAAGGAGCATTCTGATTTCACTTCTTCCAAGACAGATTTGTTCATTTTTCTGGCAGTCCATAGTATTTTCAGTATTCTTCTCCAACACCACAATTCAAAGGCATCAACTCTTCTTCATTGTCCAGCTTTCACATGCATATGAGGCTATAGAAAGCACTATGGCAAGGGCCAGGCACACCTTAGTCTTCAAAGTGACATCTTAACTCCTTAACTTAAAGAGGTCTTTTGCAGCAGATTTGCCCAGTGCAATACGAAGTCTGATTTCTTGCCTGCTTTCTTGGGTGTTGACTGTGTGCAGCGAATTTTCCCAGTGCAATACAATGTCTGATTTCTTGACTGATGCTTCCATGGGTGTTGATTGTGGGTCCAAGTAAAATCAAATCTCTGCCAACTTCAATCTTTTCTCCATTTATTGTGATGTTGTTTGTTGGTCCAGTTGTGAGGAATTTTTTTTTTTTCTTTACGTTGAGGTGTAATCCATCATGAAGGCTGTAGTCCTTGATCTTCACCAGTAGGTGCTTCGAGCCTTTTTCACTTCCAGCAAGCAAGACTGTGTCTTCTGCGTATTGCAGATTGTTAATGAGTCTTCCTCCTATCCTGATGCCATGTTCTTCTTCATATAGTCCAGCTTCTCGGATTATTTGCTCAACATACAGTTTGAATACGGTGAAAGGATTCAACCCTGACACACACCCTTCCTAATTTTAAACTATGCAGTATACCCTTGTTCTGTTTGAACAGCAGCCTCTTGGTCTGTGTACATGTTCTTCAGGAGCACAAATAAGTGTTCTGGAATTGACATTCTAATCACTATTATCCATAATTTCTCTACATATGTAAATTTTAAAATTTTAAGCACTTTACAAAAAGTAATTATACTAGTTAATATATGTATTTTATGTAATATATATGGTCTATGGTTCCAAATTCACTGCCATCAAGTTGGATCTGACTCATAGTGACCACTCCTTGGGTTTCCGAGGCAATGTCACTATGGCAGTAGACTGCTCAACCTTCCTTCCAAGGAGTGGCTGGTGGGTTTGAACCCCCAGCTTTCTGGTATTAGTCAAATGCCTTAGGCACTATACCACCAGAGCTTCTATGGTCTATGGTTACTTCATAATATATAGGCAGATGTATAGCTGCCATTGAGTTAACTCTGACTTATGGCTACCTTATGTACACCAAAACAAAATGTTGCCCAGTCCTTTGTCTTCCTCAGGATTGCTGGCATGTTTGAGTCATCATTGTAGCTATTATGTTAGTCCATCTCACTGAGGGTCTTCTTTTCCTTTGCTGGCTCTCTACTTCACCAAACATGATGTCCTCCTCCAGCAATTGATACCTCCTGATGGCATGTCTAAAGCAATTAAATCAGACAGTGTTCTTTTGTGATCTGTAAGATTTTCATTGGCTAATTTTCTGACTTAGATTGCCATGCCCTTATTTATAGTCTGTCTTAGTCTGGAAGCTCTACTGTCCAGCATAGGAGACCCTACTGGTATTTGCAATACCAGTGGCATACATTCTAACATCACAGCAACACCCAAGCCACCACAGTATGACAAACTGACAGATTGATGGTTATACTTCAATTAATTAAATATTGCTTATGAAAATTATTTTCCCAAATTTCAAAGCCTGATGTAGTTATAACTAATCTTCCATGTATATTTATTTCAATTATATTAATGTTTATTACTGTGACATGTGGATGTCTATAAAAATTAAAATATTATATTCTCTTTTTTATATTTTACTATTCTCTCTTAATAGGCAATATTTATTGAACCACCAGCCTTCTGGTTAGCAGTCAAATGCCTTACCACTACACCACCAGACTCCCTTTATTTATATAGATACCATTTAATTAAATTCTAGCCCAGAAGTTCTCTACTGTTATAATTAGCTCCATTATTTTAGAACTCTTTCTATTCAATTTTAAAATGCTTAATTAAAATATTTAGATTATCTCTGGAGCCAAGGTACATATTTAAAATTGTCAGTGAGGAATTACTTTGTAACTCATTTATTAGTAACTCTGAATTGTATTTTATTTTTAATTACTATTCTTAGAATTCTAAAAATTATCTAGAAAATTTCTAAACTATATTTAGTGAAATTATAAAAAGAAAATGTTATCAATTTTTATAAAAATATTCTGTATATTGCAGATATCGAAGCAGAAAAACATCATAGAAACCAAAAAGAAAAAAATGTCACCACACAGGTAAATGTTTTGCTAATTCATTTTATTTTTTCATTAGAAATTTAAGCTATAGGTACTATTAGTAATATCTATTCAGCATGCTTAGAATTTCTTAAATAAATAATTATTTACAATTGTTTCTGTTCTTAAAAAATTCTCAGTATCATTCATTCATTCAACAAACATTTACTCAGTGTACTGTGAGAGTCCACTTACTTTTATAACCAATGCCTGCCTAGGGGTCAAAATTAAGACAGAAGATACAAAATTAAACTTTGTTGCTCTCATAATTCTGGCATCTTGGAATTAGAGGATTCAAGATTTTCAGACTAGTCTCAATTTACCACCCAGCATAATCCTATAAACACATATCATTCAAGTTACTCCTTTACTCAAAACCTTTAGTGGCTTCCCATCTCACTCAGAGTAAAACCACAGTCACTGCAATGGTCTGCCTATTCAGCTCTGTGGTCTGACCCTACACTTGTCTCTCTGACATCATCTCCTACTTCTGTGTCCTTATGCACACCAACTAGACATACTGGGCTCCGTACTGTTCCTCAGATATCCCAGGCATCCTCTCATCTTTCTGTTCTCTCTGCTTGGAATCCCTTACCCACAGACATCTCTGTTGCTCCTTCCATCACCTCTTTCAGGTCTGTACTCAAACAGAATCTTTTCAGAGGGCCCTTCCCTGACACTCTCTCAATTTGAAATCACTCTGTCTAAAATTGCAAGCCCTAGCACAACACTTTCTATCTCCCTTTCCTGCTGTATTTTTACCACTTTGAGCAATCACTATGCAACATACAATATTATGTTTGTTGTCACTCTTCCTCCGCTGGAATATAAACTCCATAAGAGCAGGAATTTTTATCCTTATTCATTGCTGTTATCTTGAGCAACTAGAACAATGCCTGGCACATACCAGGCATTCAATACATCTTTATTCAATTAATGACTAAATATAAAGTCCAAATTAAAGGAGTAAATTTTGAAAAAAAATGTTTATACACCTTAAAAACTCTTCTCTGTATTGTAGCATTTTTGAATTTCTTTCAACATCAGTGCTTCCCAGCACCATAACAAGTATATTCCATGATTAGTATTAGTTGTTATTAGATGCCATTGAGTCAGTTCCAACTCATAGCCACTTAGTGTATAACAGAATGAAACACTACTCAGCCCTGATCCATCCTCACAATCTTTGCTGTATCTGAGGCCATTGTTGCAGCTACTGTGTCCATCCATCTTATTGAATTTTTTCCTCTTTTTCCCTGACCCTCTACTTTTTGAAGCATAATGTCCTTCTCCAGGGACTGGTCCCCCTGATAACATGTCCAAAGTACATGAGATGAAGTCTCACTATCCTCACTTCTAAGAAGCATTCTGGCTGTACTTCATCCAAGACAGATTTGTTAATTATTCCGGCACTCCATGGTATATTCAATATTCTTCACAAACACCATAATTCAAAGACATCATTTCTTCTTGTTTCTTCCTTGTTCATTGTCCAAC
>NW_006921745.1:2609100-2612450 GCF_000298275.1 Orycteropus afer afer | reverse complement strand
CAGTATCACTACAGAAGTAGATTGCCCCATCTTCCTTCTGAGGAGTGGCTGATGGGTTTGAACCTCAGAAACTCAAAGAGGGGTTGCTATGAGTAGGATCCAACTCGACAGCAGTGAGTTTATGTTGAGATTCAATCCATACTGAAGGCTATAGTCTTTGATCTTCATCAATAATTACTCACATCCTTTTGGTATGGGATGTCTGGAAGACACCAGGGGAGAGAGGGGCAAGTGGCCAACTCCGATTGTGATCACCTCCACATCAAAAAATAGCCTTTCTACACCTTCCTGCTAAATTGGACTTTCATTCAATAGGTAGATTCCCAGACTATATGATCAGAGTAGAAGCCATAATGCAAATGTTCAAGAAGCCCTGTGGTCATGATAACCTAATAGTTAAGGCTTTGGACTTGAAATCCAATTTATTCTACCCACTCAGTTTCAGTGAGGTCAAAGTTCTGCATTCAGAAGCCACCAAATAGCAATCCTGATTGGCTGAAAGTTGGATTGACCTAGGGCACCGCAGTCTTCCTTTGGGTCTATCTCATCAGACAACATAATGAAGATGTTTTAGAATATAAAAGAAGAAATGGGTTGGAATAAACTATTGAAATGCTAGTATAGTATCCACCATACAGTAATTACAGCAGTTCCTCTGGATTCACCAATCTTTTGATTATAACTAAGAGAGGGAAAGTTACATGTGAATATATATTGCTAGTATTTTTGTGCTGTATCATTAAGAAAAAAATTAAAATATTTGTGTTCTTCAGATAATGGGTATTGTGATAACTTGCAGAAAATGTCAATTCTAAGGTATAGTATTAGAAGTATTTTAGTATGGAAGATAAGTAAAGTTAATGTGCAAGTTGAAAAATTTAATCAATAAACAGAAAGTTCAGTGTAAATCCAATCTAATACCTAATGTTGAATACTTGGAGTGAATTTTAGGACATTGGTTTCTTTTACTATCTGATAATAGAGTCAATAGTGAATACATATTGGTAAGAAACCTTCTTAGGGAAATGGATTCAAGAATCACTGCTGAAGTCATTTAACAACTTCTGATATTTAACTGAAACATTTATTCTTTATTATATTGGGGGGCTAAAAATAATCTACTACCCAAAATACAAAAGAGCCCAAATACTGTTTTCTTCTAAAGGAGCTAGTTTGGTAGAACAGAAAGTAAAGATGAGTTCCTATTACCAGGCTGCGGCCCAACCAATCATTTTTGGCAGAATTATAATCTCAGGGCCAGAAAGGCCATGTATAAAAAAAAAAAAAAAAAAAAAACTATTGCATTGCAGACACTAAATTTAAAAAACAAAATAAGTCTTTCTGATTTTGATCTCATAAACTTGACTATGATTGACACATTAAAAAATAATAAAAATAATAATTACTCACATCTTCATCACATTCAACAAGCAAATTTGTGTCATCTATATATCACAGGTTGTTAATGAGTCTTCCTCCAATACTGATTCCATCTTTCATATAGTTTAGCTTCTCAGATTATTTGCTCAGCATACAGATTGAATTAAATTTGGTGAAAGGATACAGCCATGATGCACACCTTTCCTGATTTTAAACCATGCTTTATCCCCTATAATCCTCACAACTAGACCAAGAAGCAGCATCATGATTAATGAAGAAAAGATTGAAGTTGTCAAGGTTTCATATTACTTGGATCCACAGTCAACAACAATGGAAGCAGCAGTCAAGACATCAGACTACAAAAGACCTCTTTAAAGTTCTGAAGAACAAAGATGTCTCTTTGAAAACTAAGGTGTGCCTAACCCAAGCCATGGTATTTTCAATCACCTCATATGCATGTGAGAGCTGGACAATGAACAAGGAAGACCAAAGAAGAGTTCATGCTTTTTAGTTGTGGTATTGGCAAAGAATACTGGAAGTACAATGGACTGCCAGAAGAACTAACAGATCTCTCCTGGAGGAAGTGCAGATGGAATGCTCTTTGGAAGCAAGAATGACCAGACTTTGTCTCCTGTACTTTGGTCATGTTGTCAGAGGAGACCATTCTCCGGAGAAGGATATCATGCTTGGTAAAGTGGAGGGTCAATGAAAAAGAGGAAGGCCCTCAGCAAGATGGATTGGCGCAGTGGCTACAACAATGGGCTCAGGTATAGCAGGGCTCATGAGGCTGGTGTAGACTGGGCAGTGTTTCATTCTGTTGTGCATAGGGTCGCTATGAGTCAGAGCCAACTCGATGGCACTTAACAACAACAACGTATCCTGTTGTTCTATCTGTACAGCTGCCTCTTGGTCTATGTACAGGTTCCACATTAACACAGTTAAGTGTTCTGGAATTCCCATTCTTCTCAATGTTATCCATAATTTGTTATGATCCACACAGTCGAATACCTTTGCATAGTCAATAAAACACAGGTAAATATTTTTCAGTTATTCTCTGCTTTCATCCAAGATCCATCTGATATTAGCAGTGGTAACGCTTTTTCTACATCCTCTTCTGAATCTGGATTGGATTTCTGGCAGTTCCCTGTCAATGTACTGCTGCAAAAGTTTTAAAATTACCTTCAACAAAGCTTTAATTATTGGAGTATTAATGATATTTTTCATTAATTTCCACATTCTCTTGGATCATCTTTACTTGGAATGGGTATGAAAATGGCACTCTTTCAGTTGGTTAGCCAGGTAGCTGTCTTCCAAATTTCTTGCAATAGATGAATGATCACCTCCAGCTTTGTATCCATTTGTGGAAACACATTTCAGTTTTATTTTGTTAATTCCTTTAGCCTTGTTATTCACCAATTCCTTCAGTGCAACTTGGACTTCTTCCTTCAATACCATCATTTCCTGATCATTCTTTTTCTGAAATGGTTGAATGTCAACCAATTCTTTTTGGCACAGTGACTCTTTGTATTCTTGTGATATTTTGATGCTTCTTAGGTTGTTCAGTATTTTACCCATGTTATTGTTAGGTGCTGTCAAGTCAGCTCTGACTCATAGCAACCCTGTGTACAACAGAACAAAACACTGCCCGGTCCAGCATTAGCCTCACATTCTTTGCTATACCTGAGCCCATTGTTGCAGCCACCATGTTAATCCATCTTATTGACTGTTTTCCCCTTTTTTGCAGACCTCCACTTTACCAAGCATGATATCCTTCTCCAGGATTGGTACCTTCTGACATGACCAAAGTAGGTGAGACAAAGTCTGGCCATTTTAGCTTCTGAGGAGCAGACTGCACTTCTTCCAGGACAGATTTGTTAGTTCTTCTGGCAGTCCATGGTACTTTCAGTATTCTTCACCAACACCACAACTCAAAAGCATCAAACTTTTCTTCAGTCTTCCTTATGACGCGA
>NW_006921745.1:2564192-2580857 GCF_000298275.1 Orycteropus afer afer | reverse complement strand
CTAGAACTCTGGCTTCAGATTGATTCACACTACTTCTTCATACAGACCCTCCATTTTGTTTCTCCTCTTGCAAACCATCTGATTTAGTGGTAAAACCTTATTTCTGGTTGTATACAATTATCTGCCTACTCTATGTATCCACCTGATCACTAGTGTGCCTGGAAGAAAGCAAAACTAGGCAACCAATCTTTCTTTAATTTCATGACCACCAGTTTCAAGTAGATCTTCAGTGTTTCCCAGTAAACCTGAACATTTCCCTAGTCATATATTTCATCCTCTTCAGTAAGGCAGTTTTTTCATACTTTATCCTTTTTCCTCAAACTTCTAACACAATTGCTTCTCACTTTCATCAATGATCTTGTAAAAAGAAACTACCCAAAGAGTGGTTCTGCATCCTCCTACCAATTACTTTATCCATCTGTCATCATCTATAACCATGTGCACTGCCTCAAGTCCAATCACAAACTGCCTAAGCTATATCTCCACTGGGATATTCAAAAGGTATCTGAAACTTGGCATGTCAACTACTAAACTCTTGATTTTCCTCAACCCTAAACCTGGCTCACGCATCATCAAATTCTTTGGGCAAATATCTTAAAATAATCCTCCACTTCTTTCTCTCATAAACTTTAAATATATATCCTGAATCCAATAACTTTTAACTACTCTGCCACTTACCACTAGTATCACCAGTCTGGAGTCTAAAGTAGCCAGTAGTAAGTAGTCTTCTCCTTACACTCTTGCCCTACTGCAATATAGCCACCTCACAACGTGTGTTCCATTAAACTTAAAACAAAACCCAATTCTGTCATTTTCTATACTAAAAACAAAAAGCAAACCCACTGCCATTGAGTCAATTCCAACTTATAGTGACTCCCATTGGGTTTCCAAGGTAGTAAATTTTCATGGAAGTAGATTGCCCCATCTTCCTTCCATGGAACATCTGGTGGGTTTGAACCAAAAACTTTCTGGTTAACAGTCAAATGCCTTAGGCATTGCACCATGTCCAGAGAGCCCTACATAATCTGAGCTTTGTGCTTTATGTACACTCTGACCATTCTCCCCATCACTCACTCCATTCTAGCCACCTTGGCCTCTCTGCTGTTTCTGGCATTCCCAAATACACACCTTCCTCAACGCCTTTTCTACTTACTGCTACCCCTTTCAGATATTCACATGACTTGCTCTCCCCTCCTATAACTTCACTCAAGTATGTATGAGTTATATATTTTCCCCTCAGAAACAAAAACAACCTTCTTTTATCACTATCTAAAATAGCAAACACCATCATTCTCTAACCCCTTACCCTTAGTGGGTTGTTCATATGTTTTATCACCTAGTGGCTCAGTGATTAAGTGCTCAGCTGCTACCTGAAAGGTGGAGATTCAAACCCACAAGCCACTCAACAGAAGAAAGGTGTTGCAGCATGCTCCTTTAAAGATTACAACCTTGGAAACCCTTTGGGCAGTACTATGTTCTGTAAGGTTGCTATGAGTCAGAATCAACTCTATGGCAAGGGATGTATAGTATTTATCTATGTAATTGTTCACTGCTTGACTCCCCCACCAACATGTGAGCTCCACAAATATAGGTTCTTTGCTGTTTTGTTTATTTTTATCTCCTGTGACCCTTTGATCAGTTTCTAAAATTTAGTAAGTGCTTGATAAATGTCTGTGAATGAAAGAATGTCACTGTTTATTGTTACTTGTTATCAGGGAATGAATGGAAGCCATCTGTTGCTGCAGTGAAAGCTAAGAGGACAGAGGCCTGAGGCTAATGACAAAAATTAAGTTTCTAGTAGGATTGCCCTTCGATTTTGATAGTCAGTTCATCCACTATACTATAAACATTTAATAGGACAACATATTTACCGACAGTTTTCTGTTCTTTACATGTAAAAATGCAGACTATAAATACAGACTCCAGTATTATTATAAGTTCTTAATGTTCTCTGAATTTTAGAAGGCTAAGTTTACAATACATATAACTATTACTAGAAGTTTCATATTTCAAAATCCAAATTGTTGCTGTTGCTGTTGCTGTTGCTGTTGTTGTTGCTGTTGTTAAGTGCCATCAAGTGGACTCCAACTCATGGCAACCCTATATAAAACAGAACAGAACACTGCCCAGGGTTGGCCATCCTCACAATCCTTTCTATACTTTAGCCTTTCATTGTGGCTACTCTGTCAATCCATGTCCTTGAGGGTCTTCCCCTTTTTTGCTGACTCTCCACTTTACCAAGCATGATATCCTTCTCCAGGGATTTGTACCTTCTGACAACATGACCAAAGGAGGTGAGACAAAGTCTGGCCATTCTTGCTTCCAAGGAGCAGTCCAGTTGCACATCTTCCAAGGTAGGTTTGTCATTCTTTTGGCAGTCCATGATACTTTCAATATTCACCAACACCACAACTCATCAACCCTTCTTCAGTCTTCCTTATTCATTTTCCAGCTTTCTCATGCATATGAGGCAATTGAAAATTCCATGGCTTGGGTTACAATATCAAAAAGACATTGTTGCTCTTCATTATTTTAAAGAGGTCTTTTGCAGCAGATCTTCCCAGTGCAATACTATGTCTGATTTCTTGACTGCTGCTTCCATTGGTATTGATTGTGGAACCAAATAATATGAAATCTTTGATAACTTCAATCATTTCTCCATTTATCGTGAGGTTCCTTATTGGTCCAGTTGTGAGGATTTTTGTTTTCTTTATGTTGAGATGGAATCCATACTGCAGACTGTAGTAGTCTTTAATCTTCATAAGTAAGTACTTCAAGTCTTCTTCACTTTCAACAGCAAGGTTATGTTGTCTTCATATTACAGGTTGTTAATGAGTCTTCCTCTAATCCTGATGCTGCATTCTTCTTCATATAATCCAGCTTCTCAGATTATTTGCTCAGTTTGCAGATTAAATAAGTATAGTGAAAGGATACAACCATGACACACTCCCTGATTTTAAACTGTGCAATATTCCCTTGTTTTGTTTGAATGACAGCTTTCTGATCTATGTATAGGTTCCTCATGAGCACAATTCAGTGTTCCAGGATTCCCATTCTTCTCAATGTTATCCTTAATTTGCTATGATCTACACAATCAAATGCTTTTCCATAGTCAATAAAACACAAGTAAACATCTTCCTGGTATTATTTACTTTGAGGCAAGATCCATCTGACATCAGCAATGATATCCCTCATTTTGCGTCCTCTTCTGAATCTAATTTGCATCTCTGAAAGTTCCCTGTCAATATACTGCTGCAACAGTTTTTGCATTATCTTCAGCAAGACTTTACTTGCATGTGATATTAATGATATTGTTCAATAATTTCTGTGGGATGACCTTTCTTTGGGATGAGTACAAATATGGTTCTTTTCCAGTCAGTTGGCCAGGTAGCTCTCTTCCAAATTTCTTGGCATGGATGAGTAAGTGCCTCCAGCACAGCATCCATTTGTTGAAACATCTCAGTGGGTATTCCATCCATTCCTGGAGACTTGTTTTGTGCCAATTCCTTTAGTGCAACTTTGACTTCTTCCTTCAATACTATTGGTTTTTGATCATATGCCACCTTCTGAAATAGATTAACAGCAACCAATTCTTTTTAGTACAGTGGCTCTGTATATTCCTTCCATCTTCTTTTGATGTTTTATGCATCATTCAATATTTTGCACATAGAATCTTTCAGTATTGTAACTCGAAGCCTGAATTTTTTTCTTCAGTTCATTCAGTGTAAGAAATGCTGAGCGTGTTCTTCCCTTTTGGTTTTCTAACTCCAAGTCTTTGCACATTTTATTATAATAATTAACTTTGTCTTCTTGAGTGGCTCTTTGAAATCTTCTGTTCACCTCTTTAATCTTGTCATTTCATATATTTGCTTTATCTACTCTGTTCAGGAGCAATTTTCAGAGTATCTTCTGATATCCATTTTGTTCTTTTTTTCCTTTCCTGTCTTTTTAATGACCTCTTGCTTTCTTCATGTATGATGTTATTGATGTCATTCCACCACTTGCTTTCAGTCACTGGTGTTCAGTGCATCAAATCTATTCATTAGATGGTCTCTAAATTTAGGTGGGATATATAATCAAGGCTATTTTGGCTCTCGTAGACTTTAGTTTTCTTCAAATTCAGCTTGAACTTGCATATGAGCAATTAATTGTCTGTTCCACAGTCAGCTCCTGGTCTTGCTTTGGCTGTACATATTGAGGTTCTCCATTACCTCTTTCCAGAGATGTAGTTGATTTGATTCCTGTGCATTACATTTGGTGAGGATCACATGTATAGCAGCCATTTATGATGTTGAAAAAAGATATTTGCAATGAATAAGTCATTGGTCTTGAAAAATTCTGTCATAAGATCTCTGGCATCTATCACTAAGTTTCTGTCACTAAGGCCTTATTTTCCAGCTACTGGTGATTCTTCTTTGTTTCCAACTTTCCCATTCCAATCCCCAGTAATAATCAATACATCTTGAGTACATGTTTGGTCAATTTCAGACTGCAGAAGTTGATAAAAAGTCTTCAATTTCCTCATCTTTAGCTTTGGTGATTGGTGCACAAATTTGAGTAATAGTAGTATTAACTAGTCTTCCTTGCAGGCAGATGAATATTATCCTATTACTGACAGCATTGTACTTCAGGATAGATCTTGAAACATTGTTTGTGATGATAAATGGCCCACCATTCCTCCTCAATTTGTCATTCCTGACATAGTAGATCATATGGTTGTCTGATTCAAAATGGCCAATACCAGTCCATTTCAGCTCATGGATGCCTAGGATATCGATCTTCATGAGTTCCATTCCATTTTAGATAATTTCCAACTTTCCTAGATTCATACTTCATACATTCCACATTCTGATTTCTAATGGATGTTTGCAGCTGTTTATTCCCATTTTGAGTCATGCTCCATCAGCAAATGGAGGTCCCAAAAGCTTTACTCCATCCACATTATTAAGGTCAACTTTATTTTGAGAACACAGTTGTATGTTGAGTGCTTTCCAGTCTGAGGTGCTCATCTTCAGGCATGATATCAGACAGTGTTTCAGGGCTACTCATGAAGTTTTCCAGTAATATATCTGACAGTGTTTCACTGCTACTTGTAAGGTTTTCACTGGCCAGTTCTTTGAGAAGTGGATGGTCCCTTTTTTCTTCCCAGTCCTTCTTAGTCTGGATGCTCCTCTGAAACCTGCCCACCATGGGCAATGCTGCTGGTGTGTGAAATACCAATGACATACCCTCCAGCCTTACAGCAACATGCGAGCCACCACTGTATGACAAATTGACAGACGAGTGGTGGAGAAGTTTTATATTAGCACTATATTTTTCCTTTTTTGCTTACTGCTTTACCATTTTTCCACAGTTCAAAAGCTATCCTTGAGTATTTCTCTACTATTAAGAGCTCTGGTGGCAAAAAAACCTAAGGCATTTAACTGCTAACTAGAAGACTGGCAGTTCAAACCCCCCAGCCACTCCTCAAAAGGAAAATAGGGTGATCTATAGTGATACCACCTTGGAAACCCAAAGAGAAGTCACTATGTGTCAGATATGACTTCATGGCAGTGAGGGTTTTTTTTTTTTTTTTGGAAGTATGGGGAAAGAGAGCAATGTTTTTTTTTTTTTTTTTTTTTGGTTTTATATTTATTTCATGACTTTAGAAGGCAGATGTGTAAATACATAATAAAACAACTAGCAATGGCTTTGTCAGGAGGAAGATACATTTTTAATGATGAATGAGCTATTTCTTCTCTGCAAGGGTAACTCTTCTTTTATGTTTGGAGTGTTTATTGCATCTAACATTTTGCTTTGTTTAAAAAATAAAGCATATTGGGAAAAAGTATTCTAAGAGTATTTCATAGTCTAAAAAAAATAGTCTAAGAAAAATGTAAAAATAAAGACCAAAATCAAAAATGCCTTTGCTTCAATAATGATGTTTTCAAGTTCAAATTTACCAGTTCTCTTTTTTTCTTTTCATATATATGTGTATTGCCTTAAGAGCTAGAAAAGTTGACTGATATGATACACTTTAAATTTCTGGTTAAAACCCATAATCCAAACATCTATTTCTGTATGAGACTTTGCTATGTGTGCACATATCTTCCCTGTCTGATGACTTACATAAATTTTATTGTTTTATTTCTATACATTAATTCCACTTTCATTTGCTGACCACCTTCTTCCACTATCACATAATGGGGGGTTCTCAAACTTGAGCATGCATCAGAACCACCCAGAAGATTTGTTAAAACACATTGCTAGGTTCCATCCCAGCATTTCTAATTCAGTAGGCCTGGGGTGAGACTGAAAGTTTGTTTTTCAGGTGATACTGCAGCAGCTGTTCTAGGGACCATGCTTTGAAAACCAATAGCCTAAGGACATGTAGTTTTCTTATAGGCAAACTCATTTTTCCCCCCACTTCCTTTTGGCTTTTACCATAACCTGTTCTTCCCTGATGATGCCTGGAGTGCTGATTCTCATACTGTTTGGAAATATAGTGGCCTAATCATAGGATCTGGAATCTACATCCATAATACTGGGCAAAGTGCAAATTCAGTTCCTCTCTCTTGCCAAACCACTGGCAGAGCCTGTATTGGTCTCTCTGCCACGTAACAGCCTTGTAGCACCCTTCAGTATGGATTACACTCAGCATAAAGAAGTGAAAAAAATCTCACAACTTGACCAATAAGCAACATCATGATAAATGGAGAAAATATTGAAGTTGCCAGAGGTCTCATTTTACTTGAATCCACAGTCAACAGACATGGAAATAACAGTCAACAAATCAAACAACATATTGCTTTGGGCAAATCTGCTGCAAAAGACCTCTTTAAGTATTAAAAAGTGAAGGTGGCACTTTGAGGACTAAGGTGCCCCTGACATAAGCCAAGCCATGATATGTTCACTCATATCACATGCATGTAAAAGCAGGTCAATGAATAAGGAAGACTAAAGAAGAACTGATGCTTTTGAAGTATAGTGTTGATGAAGAATATTGAGTATATTACCGACTGCCAGAGAACAAACACATCTGTCTTGTAAGAAATAAAGCCAGAATACTCCTTAGAAGAGAGGATGATGAGACTTTATCTTGCTTATTTGGACATGTTATCAGGAGGAACCAGTTCCTGGAGAAAGACAACATGCTTGGTGAAGTAAAAGGTCAGCAAAAAAGAGGAAGACCCTCAACAAGTGGTTCAATGATTGTGAGGATGGTGCTGGACCAGGCAGTATTTCATTCTGTTGTACCTACAGTTGCTATGAGTTGTAAATGACTCAACAGCACCTAACAATAACCACCATTTATACAGGTATCTGTGGAGTGGAACTCTGATTCTCTCCTTCAAAATTTCCCCTTCTCCCCTAGCATTCTTCTCCATCTCTGTAACTAACATCTTCATCTAATCCACTGATCTAGCAAAAAAACAAAAAGTTATCTTTGACATTGCCCTTTCTCTTACTCCTATATCTAGTTCATCACCAATTCCCATCTGTACCCCTTCCAAAGTATACCCAAATCTGTCCACATAGTTTGTCTTCTCTGTTACTATGCATATCTGAGGCATGTTGTATCTTACCTGGTTGACTGCAATAGTCTCTGAACTGTTCTTCCAGCTTCCACTTTTATCCCTGTGCGATGGGATCTTTTCACCTTAGCCAGAATGGTCTTCTTTTTTTTTTTTTTTTTTTCTAAAATGGAAATCAGAGCATGTCACTTTTCTACTTAAAACCCTCCAGTGTCTTCCACTTGTCCCTCAAGTAAAATGTGAATACCTTACTATGTCTATAATAGGATGAATGATACCCTCCCCCCAAAAAAAATTGTCCAGATTGTAATCCCAAAACTGTGACTGTTAACTTTATTTGGAAGGAACCGTGATGGTGCAATAGTTAAGCATTTGTCTGCAACCAAAATGTTGGTGGTTCAAACCTACTCAGCAGTTCTACCAGAGAAAGACCTGGTGATCTGCTTCTGTAAAAATTAGAGCCCTGGAAAAAGGGTTTTAAGATATAATTAAGGATATTGATATGAAGAGATCATCCTGACTATCTGGGTGGGCCCTATATATAAAAGAAGAAGAGAAACACAGATTTGAAGGCTATATGAAGATAGAGGCAGAAATTGGAGTAATGTGTCCACAAACTTAGTAATTCTAGAACAGCCACCAGAAACCGGGAGAGACAAGGAATGGATACTCTGTTTAGAGCTCCAAAAGGAAGTATGGCCTTGTTGGAGTTTGGACTTCTAGCCTCCAGAACTGTGAGACAATAAATTTATTTTAAGCTACCCAGTTTGTGGTAATTTTTTACAGCAGCTTAGAAAACTATTACAGTACCCTTATATGATATGAATGGAGCTCTGGTGGTGTAGTGTCTACGGCATTTGACTGTTCAAACCCACCAGCCATTCCTCAGAAAGAAGATTGGGCAATCTACTTCCATAGTGATACTGCCTTGGAAACCCAAGGAGAAGTCGCTGTGAGTCGGATCCGACTCCACAGCAGTGAGTTGGTTTTTTTTTTTTTTTTAAGTAGGCTTTGATCCCTACTTTTCTTTTTTGCCTTTACAATTTTCTCCTTAGATCACCTACTTCAACCACTTGGGCCTTATTTCCATTCCTGGAATATATAAGTTTGTTCTCACTTCAGGGCATTGGTACTATCACTTCCTTCTGCCTAGAATGCTCTGCCCCCTTATCTATACAAGACTGCTTTCTCATCATTAAGTTCTTGGTTCCAAAGTCACTTCTTCAGTGATACACCCAATCTAAATTAGTTATGTACTATCTCCTCACCACCCCTGCATTTAACTTTTCTTTGCATCTTCCATTTTAGTCTCTTCATAGCACATATTACTATCCCATACTAACTTGTCCACTTATTTGCTATTGTCTGTCTTCTCACATAAATGGAAGCTCCATAAGAACAAACAATGCTTCTGTCTTCTTTGACACTATACCTTCAATTCCTAGTGAATGTCCAGCATAAATGTGTGGAATGAACAAATCGGTGCTTTTAAAATAACTTAAAGGACAAAGTTTGTTTCATTACTTAATTATTTCACATCTTCTCCCTCCCCAAGGTGAATCAAGAAGGCAATTAAAGCCCCATTAATATTAGTCATGCTGTTTTCGTTGAAATTCCATTAAAGAATAAGCATGGCACTTGAGAGCTAACTTGATATATTCAGCATTGAATACATTGCAAGCAGCAAAAGGGGCTTAAACCAAAACCCAACCAAATTCATTGCCATTGAGTTGATTCCAAACCTTAGTGACCCTATAGGACAGAAGTTATTAAAAAAAAAAAAAACTGTTTAAAAAATTTAAACAGAAGTTATTTAAAAAAAAAAGTTTCTGTGACCCTATAGGACACAGTAGAACTGAACTGCTCCCTTTGGGTTTCCACGGCTGTAATCGTTAAGATAGCAGACTGCCATATCTTTTTCCTGCAGGGGGGTTGGTGGGATCAAACCCCTGAGCGCTTAATCACTGTGCCACCAGGGCTCCTTAATAGGGGCTTAGAATATAGTGAACTGTAGTGTCTTTGATTGAAATTAGTCCATAAAATGTATTGTTGCTGTTGTTATGTTCCATCGAGTGGGACCGACTCATAGCGACCCCTCCGTGGGTTTCCGTGGTATCACTGCGGAAGTAAGTTGCCCAACCTTTCTTCCCAGGAGTGGCTGGTGGGTTTGAACCACCAGCTTTCTGGTTAGCAGTCAAGTGCCTTAGGCACTACGCTACCAGAGCTCCTGTAAAATGTATTGTTGTTGTTATGTGCCATGGAGTGGACCCACTCATAGTAACCCCTCCTTGGGTTTCCAGGGCGGTGTCACTATGGAATTTCCTACTAGTGAAAAGGTTAGCAATTCCACTTAGGAAATTAAACAAAACAAAACAAAACAAAACTGTATTTCAAAAAAATCAAGTAATGTTTACTAATTTCCCAGGCTCAAGATGTCTTAGTTCACAGACAAACAGAACTAGTTAAATAGACAGAGGACCTGGGTCTTGGTAGTTTATAATCTGAAACAGAAAAACAGAAATATTTATTTACACAGATAAATGTATATAGCCAGTTATGCATATAATAATACTACTAATAATAGTGAATCCTTACTATATGCAAGACTCTTCACATGTATTAATTTATTTGATCCTCAAAACAACCCAGTGAGGAAGGCAATATTATTCCCATTTTCCAGAGGAGTAAACTGAGTCAGAGAAAGGCTAATCAACTTGTTCACAGTTAGATATGAGTAGTAAGTGGTGAACAGAGAATGCTATAAATGGAATGTAAGCAGAAGTTTAAATCTGTAATACATTTATTTTGGGGAAAGAGCAATTAAGATGCATGACTGAATAAGTTATCTGTTCTTGTGTCAACAAATAATCTGTTATTTGTTTATAAAAGATAAAATTGTTTTATTTCTAGAATAAAACTAGCTAATTATCATGCTACCAAAACAATGTGAAAAACCTTAAGTCCAATTTCTAGCCTTAGCCAATTGATTTACTCTTTTAAACAGAAGTTATTAAAAAAAAAAAAAAGTTTCTTGCATTCTAGTAGTTTTTGTTTGTTTACTTTTATTTTATCTTCAAACAAAATACTGGGAACTGGATCTTACCTTCAAAATATCTCTAGACATGAAATGCATATTTGAATTTATCTCTTTGTACATTTAGGTTTTTTTTTTTTTTTAATTTAGTTTCTCTTGTGAGAGGTTGCTACTACATTTTCTGTGCCTTAAGAAGACACAGAATTTCCCCTAAATAAATTCACACACCGATTATGCACCCTTCTTCTCAAAGGACTTATTATAAATGAGAAGCATACTAAAAAGTTTACTGTTGTTGTTGTTGTTGTGTGCCGTCGAGTCGGCCCCGACTCATAGCGACCCCTCCTTGGGTTTCCGAGGCAGTATCACTACGGAAGTAGGAATGCCCAACCTTCCTTCCGAGGAGTGGCTGGTGGGTTTGAACCGCCAGCCTTCTGGTTAGCAGTCAAGTGCCTTAGCCACTATGCTACCAGAGCTCCCAAAAAGTTTACTAAGAGTCTGTAATTAATTGAGTAGACACGTGAAATATATGATGTAAAATTTCAGCTTTAGAGATTGTAGAACAGTCAGCCCCTGTTGACCAACAAGGAGATTCAGAGGAAAGGGATAGCATTGTGAGTCATAGTGGCATGAAGGGCCTTGGAGAGAAGGAGCTTGAGTTGGGCCTTGGAACAGGAGTAGTATTTGAGATAATGAAGAGAGAGGACAATGAAATCTGCAAAAGCAAGGGCAAGGAAATAGGAAAGAACCTGTCATATTTGGTGAAGAGTGAACAGAGAATCAAAGAGTTTGGCTGTTGCAGATGTCCTGTAGCAGAACAAGGGAGTAGAAAGAAATAAGTTCTTCATGACCTATTTAAGCCAGACTGTGAAGACTCTTAAGTCCTGTGTAAGGAGTTTGATCTTATCTTGTTGGCATTAAGGATTTTGAGGGCTGAAGCCTTTTGAGTTGGACAGGATATGTTCAAAGGGATGCTTGAGAAATATACATCCAGTACACATCTTTAGGACACAGGCAAGTGAAGTGGCGGGAGAGCTAGGTTAGAGACTATTGAAGTATGATACAAGTCTCTGATTAAGAGCTATAGCTAGTCTTGGTATGGGTCTTGTGAATTTAAAAACATACTTACAAAGCATTAGCTTTGCTCTTTGAAATCTAAAATACACATTGTAATTTCTTCAACTGGCAATCCTGCCAGTGTTACCTCTGAACTGCATAGAGAAACCAACCACTCTCACCACTTCCACCTCTGACATCTTCTTAGTTCACTGCCACTGTCAAACTCTCACTGATTTATTTCAATTTACTTCCTTTTTATCCCACTCTTGCTTCAACATATAACATTCTCCATCCAGCAGCCAGAGTGACCCTTTTGAAATCTAAGTCAATTGATATAACTCCCCTGCTCAGAAATCTTCAAGAGTCTCAGAACATGATTCACAATTCTGACTCTGGCCTCCAAGCTGCCTCTGTGCTTTCCTGTTTTCCACTCCCCTCTGCCCCCTGACTCATTCTGCTTCAGCTACACCATCTTCCTTGCTACTTCTAGGTCTTTGCACTTATTGCCAGAACTTTTTTTTTTTTTTTGGAGGTATCCTCATGACTGACTCCCTCCCTTCATGCAGGGGCCTACTCAAATGGTATCAGTGAACTCATCCTTAACCATCCTATATCAAATAACATCAACTTGTATCAAATCTGTCATCTTATAATTTGTTTAAGCCTCATTTTATCAGTTCACTATTATCTTCCCCTTCCTGAACATCAGCTCCATGAGGGCTGAAACTTTTTATTCACTGCTGTGTCCGCAGGTCTTAGAATAGGGCCTGAGCTAGAGAAGACATTCAATAAATACTTGTTGAATTATATAACCTGTGGATGCTGTTGAGAGTCAGAGGAAGCCTCTCTGACTGCCTGGGCTTTCTAACACTTGCTCTGCCCACTCTCTCTGGCTAAGAGAGGAATCTAAAATTAGGAAACACTGGCCTCTAAAGGAAGAGGAAATAGAAATACCAATCAGATGCATTTCCCACAGATGTCTTGCTAGCTATTTCTGAATTGAAAAATAAATTTCTTTCTTTGTGCCAAAAATATCGATAATCCCATTGAGTAGATAATGCTAGAAGCTCATCAAAGTCCTTGTTCTTCACTTTTCCTGATGCCTGATAATGTTTACCAGCTTCTCAAGTGACTGAGTTTCAGCCAATGGAATATATCTGAAAGTAATAAATCCCACTGCTAGACCTACTAAAGAAAACAAAGTAAACCAAATGAAACAAAACAAAACCCATTTCTGCACATGATCCTACAAGTATAGGATATTGATGCTCAGGGAGACTTTGGAATCCAGTGTTGAAGCTGGTACAAGCTCTGTCTGCCTAAGTCCCTGAATGACTGCATGGAGCAGAGCTTCCACTGACTTGACCACTTGCCTGTTGATTTTACATTGTGGGTCTATTTATTAACATCCAATATTTAGGATTTATTTATAACTAAAAAAAAAGTAATTGTTTTTCTGAAATCCAAATTTAACTGGGCATCTTGTATTTTTATTTGCTGAATGTGGCAATTCTACACCAAGAAGAATCACATTTAAAGTTCTTACTTGGTGTCGTGTCATTTCAAGCTCATGATGTTAAACCACTACTGATGTCCTTGCTACCTCTGCTTCCCTTGCTCACTCCCTACCATCCATAAGGGTCTTCTTGCCTTTTCTGGAGAGAACCCAAGAACACACCCATTACAATGTTTTTGCACTATCCTATTACATCTTCTTGGAATACTCTTTCTATATAATAGGACTCAGCAAGCCTTTTTTTGAAAGGGCCAGATAGTAAATATTTTTGTCTTTGTGGCCATAGGATCTCTGACTCATCTACTCAACTCTGCCTTAGTACTATAAAAGCATCCATCAACATTATGTAAATAAGCAGATGTAGCTGTGTTCTAGTAAAATTTTATTCACCAAAACAGAATGTGGGCTAGATTCAACCTGCAGACTATAGTTGTCCATCCCTGCCTTAGATCTTTGTGTGGCTTTTCTCTTACTTCATTCAAGTATCTGTTCAAATGTTACTCCCTTAGAAAATCGTTCTCCAACTGCCTGTCTAAAATCACATTCCCTCACTCAATACTCTTAACCTTCTCTCTTTTCGTATAGCATTGACCCAACATTATTATAGTTTATTCACTTGTTTGTTTGTTTGTAAACCTCATGATGGCCAGGGCTTTGTCTATGTTACTCATAACTATATCCTCAATAGTGAGCATTCAATAAATTTGTCAAATGATAGATGAATGGATAGAAATATTATTCCTTTATCATTCTAGGCTTTTTAATTTTTTTAATTCATTTTTTCGTTGTTGTTGCAAATATACACAGCAAAACATACACCACTTCAACAGTTTCTACATGTGAAATTCAAAGTCATTCATTATAGTCTTCAAGTTCTGTGATCATCTTACCTTCTTTTTCTGATTTGTTCCTTCCCCACTAACAAAAACTCACTGGAACCTAAGATTCTTATCTAATTTTTCAAGTTGTTGTTGTAATAAAGCATTTTAAAAACAATACTAAGTAAGCATTGACAGGAAACTGTTTCCTAATTTTAAAGTGAAATCTCTGATACTGGAAACACCTGCAAATAGATCATCAGGTTAATCACCCCACTAGCTGAAAAGAGGGAGCTCTGGTAGCATAGTGCCTAAGGCACTTTACTGCTAACCAGAAGGCTGGAGGTTCAAACCTACCAGCCACTCCTCGGAAGGAAGATGGGGCAATCTACTTCTGTAGTGATACCGCCTTGGCAACCCAAGGAGGGGTCACTATGAGTTGGGTCCAACTTGATGGCACATAACAACAACAGCTGAAAAGAACCTGGTGAGATTACCTCATTCATGTGCCCATCTCCATGCATATGACAAGTGAAAGCTTTCCACAGAAAAGATTTCTTGCTACTGTTAAGATAGTTTATTTTAAAAACGTTGATCTTTGATTATGTTTGTGTCATGCTACTTGTTGCTGTTGTTAAGTGCCATCCAGTCGGCTCTGATTCATAGTGAGGTATCTCACTCTAGGAAGGAGTCCTGGGTGGCACTTGATTACTAATCATAATATTAGGAGTTCAGACCAATCCAGAGGTACCTCAGAAGAAAGCCTGATAATCCGCTTCTGAAGGGTCACAGTCATGAAAACCCTATGGAGCAGTTCTGCTGTGCAACACATAAGGTTTCCGTGAGTTGGAACTGATTCTACAGCAAATGATTTATTTGTTTTTCTCATTCTAAGAAAGAAGCTCTGGTAGCATAGTGGCTAAGGCACTTGACTGCTAACCAGAAGGCTGGCGGTTCAAACCCACCAGCCACTCCTCGGAAGGAAGATGGGGCAATCTACTTCCATAGTGATACTGCCTCAGAAATCCAAGGAGAGTCGCTATGAGTCAGGTCCAACTCGATGGCACATAACAACAACAACAATTCTAGGAAAGCTTTATGCATGCAAGTGACCTTGGAAAGACAGAGTTTAAGTTGAGATACTGAAAAAAAACAAGCAAACAACAAAAACCCCTGGCTCACCTTGAAAGTAAAAATTGATAAATAAAGAAATTTTATCTTCCATAACTTTACCCTGAAACAGTATATATAAAATGAATATTTACTTCTTTAAAGTTTTAATTATCTTTTTAAAATCTTTATTATTTTATACTACAAAACAACTCTCTAAACCCCTCACCCTAATTAAAATAGATTCATTACATGACTTCTGAAAAGTACTTTGGGAAAGGATTTTTTTTTTTACATTTTCTCTTTAGGCAGTCATGAAATTTTCTATACTTTCCACTTATTATAAATTTGTCATAACATGTAAGGTAATGCCAACATCTTCCATTTTTTCCTTTTAGCTCACACAATTGATATTACCATGACAACTTACCAGTGGAAGAGTAAATTTATTAAATTCCTTGTTTTGGTTAGCTAGTGCTGCTCTAACAGAAGATATACCACAAATAATATGGGTTAAACAAACAGGAGTTTGTTCTCTTACAATTTTGGAAGGTTTAAGTCCAAGTTCCAAATGCCAGGCTGGTGTAGTGCCTAAGGCACTTGACTTCTAACCAGAAGGTTGGTTGTTCATACCCACCACCAGTCCTTGGAAGGAAGGTTGCACAATCTACTTCCATAGTGATACTGCCTCAGAAACCTAAGGAGGGGTCGGAATGAGTCGGGTCCAACTTGACAGTACATAACAACAACAACAACAACAAGGGGCTGGGTGAAAGCCCCTCAACCTTAGGCTTCAGCTCTGCCTCCTGCTCCCAGCCTCACTGAAGCTGTAGGCTTTTCTTCACTCAGACAGCTGCTGGCTGCTGAGGCTGACACGCCCAAGGTTGACAAGTAAAAAGGAACAGTCCCAATGTTACTAAACAACATGGTAGGCCACTAATTCAAGTCCAGAAGGCCCAATATTGGTGGGGCATGGCAGGCTGCTGAACAACAACTTGGCAACACACAGGGTTCAAGAGTTCCATAAGCTGGAGACCTTCCTCAAAGTTGCTTCTTATTGGGCAAGAGAAGGGCAATGTACCAAATATGAGTAATCAACATGGTGGCATTGAGGAAGAGGAAGACATAGAGAGGTGCATGGGAGGTACAGACAACAAAGATGAACCCTTTTGTACATACAGTGCTGTGTAGTCAGTGAAGGCAAACACAGGTATACAGGTAGATAGATGGGTGGATAAGCTGAACTATTAGGTATGTCTATGCAGCAGGGAGTATACCCAGGACCATGTATACGGTTGGCAGACAGTGGTTCTACAAGTGTATTTGTATGTTCTGTAAGAATTTCCAGGGGTATAGTAGGCTGACAAGGGACAAGGTGGTAGTCACTTCTTGCTCACAGCCAGCTACACAGAGGGAGCGAGTAGTTGCACCTGTGGGCTCAGGACCATGGTCACAGGGGACATCAAGCTCAATTGGCATAACATACTACACAAAATATTGTTCCACCTCCTACTTTGGTAAGTAGTGACTGGGATCTTAAAAGCTTGCAAGCAGCAATCTAGAGGCAATGATAGGTCTCTCCTTGCCCAGAGCAAAGAAGAATTAAGAAAACCA
>NW_006921745.1:2561725-2563292 GCF_000298275.1 Orycteropus afer afer | reverse complement strand
CTCAGCTGTTCCAATAGATTCCACCATGGAGTTAATTACCAGTCTCACCATGGGGAGTAACTACATCTAGCTGCCCAGCCACTCAACCAGGCCCAGCCAAGTTGACACACATCTTTAACTACCATATTCCTCTACTATTTTATTTATAGCATTTAGATTTTAATGCTTGGCTCTGCAGTGAAGATGGCAATGTAATAGGTTTAAATGATTTTTATTCACAAAAGATACAGGTTCTTAAAAAAAAAAGATCATCTTTCATTTTGAGTTGTGAAAATCAGGATTTAGTTGGAGTAACTGCATTAAATTGGTGTTTTTGACATGAATATATATATTCTTACTTCCCTGTTGTTTATTTTTAAAAATTACTTGTGATGAAAATGAGCAAAATGTTTTTCTTTCTAGGTATCAGTGAATGAAATCAAACAACTTTTATCACGTTTATTGGAAGAAAGAAAATTGAGTAAAGTAATCAGTAAAAGAGAAAATATCTTAGAAAAAAAGAAGAATCAAAGTAAAATAAGAATAAGAGGAATTCAAAATAAAAATCTGTTGATGATAAATAAAAATAATTGTAAGTAGAATTATCTCTCAAATGCAAATTTACAATGACTTCACATAATCTAAAATCAAATTTTACAGCTGTTTTCTGAATAGTCTTAGGATATAGTTATAAATATTTGTACGCACACCTTAAATTCTCTCAACTTCTGTCTTAGTCTTAGATTCTTAATTTATACTGATAATATATAAGTTGTGTTGATAACTGAAACTCATAGAAAAAAAAAATCTACAACATTATGGAGGTAAGACATTTATCTTGCTAATACTCAATTCTGCTGATAGAGACTGTTGTATTTAAAAGGCAATAAAAATTAATTAGTGCCTTTTCTCCTCAGTCTACCAATCTATACCCTTCTTTTTTTAAAAAAAAAAAAAATTAATTTTATTGTGATTTGGGTGAAAATTTACAGAGCCAATCTATACCCTTCTAAATGAAAACATACCTAATTAGCTGATATTTCTCTGGGTGCAAGAAGTTTCTATAAAATATAAATAATGACTCCATAGATTCTATAACGAAGGAGTCAGCTGGTGCTCAATTGTAACATTCAAGAATCATTTTCAACATTTGATTTAAGTCTGACGCATGGAAGCTTTCTGTTTTCTAACAGACATGTATGCATTCCCGTTTTATTATTCTGTTACTTAACACAGGAAAATTACTTTGGCAAAGAAATTTTGAGAAAGTCAGTTTTTAATGATGTTATAAAAAAAATATATATTTACCTATCTTAAATTTATTTTTAATCTAAATAATGCACATTGAAACAGTCATTTGACTTTTTTAAATTATTATTGTTTATATAGAGACATGACCTGTGTTTTATTTAGCATTGGTCTACTGATAGGCAATTCTAGTATAAACCACACTCATACAGCATTATTTATGATTTACTATCTAGGTGTTTAATAAACACTGTCATGGCTTAAATTGTGTCTCTCAAAAATATGTTTCACCTTTGCTAGGCCATATTTTTTAGTGTTTTGCAGTTCTGTAATGATGTAT
>NW_006921745.1:2556964-2557768 GCF_000298275.1 Orycteropus afer afer | reverse complement strand
TATTTAATCAGTTTGCATATTGTTTAATTAAATTCTGTAATGATAATAATGGTATAACAGGTTTGGCAACAAATACCACTGACTTTTAGTAAACATACCATGGGTAGGAACAGAAATGCTCAGGTGTATTAAAGAGTATCCCATTGTTGTTGTTGTTATATGCCTTCAAGTTGGACCCGACTCATAGCGACCCCTCCTTGGGTTGCTGAGGCAGTATCACTATGGAAGTAGATTACCCAACCTTCCTTCAGAGGAGTGGCTGGTGGGTTTGAACCACCACCCTTCTGGTTGGCAGTCAAGTGCCTTAGGCACTATGCTACCAGAGCTCCTATTAGCTGCAAGCATTTGGTGTGCAGTAGACATTAGTAAATAGGTTGGCTACAGGAAATAAAAAGCAATGATTAATTTGGCAAATTAGGCCCATAGAGGATGATTAAGAGAGATTATCCTGTTTGAAAGAATAAAAAATGTTATCCTTCAAATGAGATTCTTTTCCCTTACTTGGAAGTGGATATATTATACCTCATAATAATGAATAGGGAATACTGAAGTAGAATTGATGTCTTTGAATTATGGTGTTGGTGAAAAATATTGAATATGCCTTGGACTGCCAGAAGAATGAACAAATCTATCTTGGAAGAAATACAGCCAATGTGCTCCTTAGGAGCAAATATGACAAGACATCATCTCATATACTTTGTATATGTTATCAGGAGGGACCAGTCCCTGGAGAAGTGACTTCGTAAAGTAGATGTTGTTGTTGTTGTTATGTGCCATTAAGTCGGACTGATAGCGACCCCCCCC
>NW_006921745.1:2529755-2556444 GCF_000298275.1 Orycteropus afer afer | reverse complement strand
AAAAAAAAAAAAAAAATGGGCTGACAATATCAAGAAATTTTAATCCCATGCTTCTCAAAGCATATTTCAGCAAATATTGAACCATATAATAAAATAAACATAATGCAACTTCCTGGGCATTAAATTTACTTGAAGGTCTTACGGGAAAATAAGTAATGGTAAATAATTGAAAATGTTTTTCTTTTAGAACTAACAGTTAAGTAGATTTAAAGTCTATTTCAAAACTCACATTTTGAATTATCAAACCTAAGATTTTAAAGAAAACTTTTGCTCCCCTCCAGACTTCCAGGGATGTACATGGGTTCATCACAGACTATTAAAAGTATTTCCAAGGATATTTGAGAGAAGTCCTGTCTTAAAATAGCCATAACGTTCACTCATCGAGATTTCCATAAGTTAGCATATGTGTCCTTCTGACAAGAAGTAAAAATAGAAAAGTAATCACTGCTAATAAGAGCAATAGATAGAATTTGAGAACCAAGGGATTCCAGAGGTGAGAGATTAGTTTTCTGAGGCTGTAAGAGCTCTTATTGATACTAGTCTCTACTTGTTTTTATTTATTTTTTAGAGTCACTTCAACAATAATTTAATTTTTTTAATCTTAGCACTTTAAGGCATTGTTTCACCTTTACTTCCCCAAAGACTTGTTACTACTCAGTTAAAGAATTGGCTCTAGATATGACACAGAAATGCTGACATGCATAGTTACTTGCTACGAGTTAAGGTCTTGGCAGAAAACAGATGACACATTTAAATTAGGTCATTTGAGAAAATTTTAATAAAGGCTCTATTTCTAAAAGTGCAGACAGGCTGTAATCAAATCACAAAGTACCTTCCAGACTAGCAACAGCAGTGGGATTACCACCCCTAAACCTAAAGGGTTATGGGGGCCACTGGAGTGCTGAGAAAACAAACCAGAACTACCAGGAAAGCTTTTCAAGTTTGACTCTATAAACTACCCTTGGAAAGCACCATATAGTTGGCTTGTATGCTCCTGAAGCTTCACTCACCCCTAATTATATTAAATTTGTTCTTTCCAATGAAAGAAAGAAAACCAGAGCTAAATGAAGAGGGCCATCTAACAGAAGGAACAAAACCAGACTGTAGCACTCAGATTAGCAAGTCAAAGGATATATACCCATACCTCACTCTCTTTCTACCCTGAATACCTCCTGCTGGTGCCTATCAACCAAACCTAAGGAGAAACTGGAGGGAAAGGTAGTTCATTAATGCAGTTAACATGAATTAGAGTCCAGAACATGGAACAGGATGGAGAAGGATGGAAAGTGGATCTGGAGAGGCAATCAGAAGACACCCAGCACAGCTGGGTTTTAGAAAAGGGTGAATGAATACCATAAAGTAAAAGTATGAATGACTTTTATTGGCACACCTAATAACACTAGGATAAATGATAGTGAATATCAAAAGGAAGAAACAGAAAAACCAAAAAGGAAAAACAGAAGCAGAGTTTTTAAAAATAAAATTACAGAATTTTACAGTAGAAGAGAACATAAGATGTCATCTAGTCTAATACATTTCATCAGGTTTTCCTGGCAGATGATACCAGCTTCTCCTTAAATACTTGTGCTTTAGCTCATGGTATCAGCTTGTGATATTATTTAATACATCTCTTTCTTATAAAGTTCTTATATTAAACCAAAATTACCTACCAATATGACCTTACTATTAGTGTTAAAGTATGGCACTTGGAGCTGAACAGAACAATCATGGTATGGATTGTCCCGTGTGCAGTACAGTGAAACTGTTGCTCTACTTCACTCAACATTGTAGCTCCTGCATATTGTCTCTAAGATTATGGTAGTTTTTTTTTTTTTTTTTGGGGGGGGAAGGGGGGCATCAACCCATAGTGATAACACATAATGGACTTACAGACAATTCAAACCTCTGCCACTGGTTTTTCAAATACCAGGAGGGTCAGCCATGGTGGATAGATTTCAGAAGATCTTCCACACTAAGACAGACTTGGAAGAAGGAAGGGGCCATCCACTTCTTAAATAATTGGCTGGGGACAACATTATGAATAGTAGTGAAACACTGTCTGATATATTATTGGAAAACTATTAGTAGCCCTGAAACATTATCTTGATATAGTGCCAGAAGATGAGCCCTTCAGATCAGAAACCACTCAAGACACAACTGGGGAAGAGCTGCTTCCTCAAAGTGGAGTTGACCTTAATGACGTGGATGGAGTAAAGTTTTTGGACCCTCCACTTGCTGATGGGACATGACTCAAAATAGAAAGAAACAGCTCCAAACATCCATTAATAATTAGAACATGGAATGTACAAACTATGAATGTAGGAAAATTGGAAGTTGTCAAAAATGAAATGGAATGCATGAAGATTGATATCCCAGACATTACTAAGCTGAAATGGACTGATTTGGAACATTTTGAATCAGACAGTTCTACAGAGAATAACAATTTGAAGATGAATAGTGTCACATTCATTGTCACAAAGAATGTTTCAGGATCTATCCTGAAGTACAGTGCTGTCAGTGATAGGATAATATCCATACACCTAAAAAGAAGACCAGTTAATACTACTATTATGCAAATTTACACACCAGTCACTAAAAGCAAAGATGAAGATATTGAAGATTTTTACCAACTTCTGCCATCTGAAATTGACCAAACATGCAATCAACATGTATTGATTATTACTGGTGATTGGAATGGGAAAGTTGGAAACAAAGAAGAATCACTAGTAGTTGGAAAATATGGCCTTGGTGATAGAAATAATGCTGGAGATCACATGATAGAATTTCGCAAGACCAATGACTTATTCATTGCAAATACCTTTTTTCAACAACATAAATGGCTGCTGTACATGTGGACCTCACCAGATTGAATGCACAGGAATCAGAACTATATATGTGGAAAGAGACAATGGAGAAACTCAATATCTTCAGTCAAAACAAGGTGAGGAGCTGACCATGGAACATACAATCAACTGCTCATATGTAATTCAAGTTGAAGGTGAAAACAATTAAAATAAGTCCAGGAGAGCCAAAATATGACCTTGACTATATCCCACCTGAGTTTAGAGATTATCTGAAGAATAGATTTGATGTATTGAACATCAGTGACCAAAATCCAGACAAAATGTGGGATGACATCAAGAACATCATACATGTAGAAAGCAAAAGGTCATTAAAGAGACAGGAAAGAAAGAAAAGAACAAAATGGATGTCAGAAGAGACTCTGAAACTTGCCCTTGAACAAAGAGTAGCAAAAGCAAATGAAGGAAATAAGATAAAAGAGCTGAACAGAATATTTCAAAGAGCAGCTCAAGAAGATAATTATTGTACTGACATGTGCAAAGACCTGGAGTCAGAAATCCAAAAGGGAAGAACACACTCAACATTTCTCAAGTTGAAAGAACTGAAGAAAAAATTTATGCCTTGAGTTGCAATATTGAAAGATTCTATGGGCAAAATATTGAATGATGCAGGAAACATCAAAAGAAGATGGAAGGAATACTCAGAGTCACTATACAAAAAAGAAATTGGTTGGTGTTCATCTATTTCATGAAGTGGCATATGATCAAGAACGAATGGTACTGAAGGAAGAAGTCAGAGCTTCACTGAAGAAATTGGCTAAAAACAAGGCTCCAGGAATTGATGGAATATTCATTGAGATGTTTCAACAAATGGACACTGCACTGGAGGCACTTACCCGTCTATGTCAAGAAATTTGGAAGACAGCTGAGTAGAAGAGATCTATATTTTTACCTGTTCTAAAGAAAGGTGATCCAACAGAATGTGGAAGTTATCAAACAATATCATTTATACCACACTCGATTAAAATATTGTTGAAGATAATTCAAAAATTTTTGCAGCAGTATATTGACCAGGAACTTCCAGAAATGCAAGCTAGATTCAGAAGAGCATGTGGAATGAGGGATATCATTGCTGCTGTCAGATGAATCTTGGCTGAAAGCAAAGAATACCAGAAAGATGTTTACTTGTATTTTATTGACTATGCAAAAGCATTCAACTGTATAGATCATAACAAATTATGGATAACATTATGTTATGGATAACAGGGGAATTCCAGAATCCTTCAGTGTGCTCATGAGGAACCTGTACATAGACCAGGAGGCTGTTGTTTGAACAGAACAAGGGGATAAAAAAAACACAAACTTACTGCCATCGAGTTGGTTCCGACTCATAGTGACCCCCTTTGGGTTTCCAAGGCAGTAAATCTTTACAGAAGTAGATTGGCCAGCCTACCTTCCATGGAGTGGCTGGTGAGTTTGAACCACCAACCTTCTCGTTAGCAGTCAAGTGTTTTAGGCACTATGCCACCAGAGCTCCTTGAACAAAGGGATACTGCATGGTTTAAAAAGAGGAAGGGGGTACATCAAGGTTGTACCCTTTCACCATATTATTCAATTTGTATGCTGAGCAAAATAATCCAAGAAGCTGGACTATATGATGAAGAACACAGCATCGAGATTGGTGGAAGACTCATTAACAACCTGTGATGTGCAGACAACACAACCTTGCTTGCTCAAAGTGAAGATGACTTGAAGCACTTATTGATGAAGATTAAAGAGTACAGTCTGCAGTAAGGATTATACATAAATGTGAAGAAAACAAAAATCTGCACAACTACACCAATAAGCAACCTCATAATAGATGGAGAAAAGATTGAAGTTGTTAAAGATTTCATATTACTTGGTTCCACAATCAACATCCATGGAAGTAGCAGTCAAGAAATCAGATTCTATATTGCACTGGGCAAATCTGCTGCAAATGACCTCTTTACAGTGCTGAAGAGCAGAGATGTGTCTTTGGAGATTAAGGTGTGCTTAACCCAAGCTGAGGTATTTTCTACCACCTCATACGCATGTGAAAGCTGGACAATGAATAAGGAAGACCAAAGAAGAGTTGATGCTTTTGAGTTGTGGAGTTGGCAGAGGATCCTGAAAGTACATGGACTTTCAGAAGAACGAACAAACCTGTCCTGGAAGAATGCAGCCTTGGAAATGAGAATGGGCAGACTTCATCTCACCTACTTTGGTCATGTTATCAGAAGTGATTATTCCCTGGAGAAGGACATCATGCTCGTTAAAAGTGGAGGGTCAGTGAAAATGGGGAAAACCCTCAATGAGATTAATTGACACAGTGGCTGTAATGATGTGCTTAGTTATTGCAAGGATTGTGAGGATGGCTCACAATTGAGTAGTGTTTTGTTCTGTTATACATAGGGTCACTATGAGTTGGAGCCAATTCAATGAAACCTACCAATAACAATGACATATATACATTATCTATAACATATAATATCCACCACTTGTCTGTCAGTTTGTTGTACTGTGGTAGCTTGCATGTTGCTGTGAGGCTGGAGGCTATGCCACTGGTAAACCAAATACTAGCAGGGTCACCCATGGTGGACAGGTTTCAGCAGAGCTTCCACACTAAGACAGACTCAGAAGAAGGAAGGGGCCATCCACTTCTCAAAGAACTGGCCAGTGAAAACCTTATGAATACCAGTGAAAAGCTGTCTGATGTATTACTAGAAAACTTTATGAATAACCATGAAACATTATCCAGTATAGTACCAGATGATAAGCCCCTCAGGTTGGAAGGCAGTCAAATTATAACTGGGGAAGAACCACCTCCTCAGAGTAGAGCTGACCTTAATTATGTGGATGGAGTAAAGCTTTTGGGACCTCCATTTGCTGATGAGGAGTGACTCAAAATTAGAAGAAACAGGTGCAAGCATCCATTAATAATCAGAATATGAAATATACGAAGTAAGAATCTAGGAAAATTAGAAGCTGCAAAATATGGCCTTGGTGATAGAAATAATGCTGAAGATCACATGATAGAATTTTGTAAGACAAACGACTTATTCATTGCAAACACATTTTTCAACAGCATAAATGGCAGCTATGCACATGGACTTCACCAGAATACTACACAGGAATCAGATCAACCACATCTGTGGAAAGAGGTGATGAAGAAGTTCAATATCTTCAGTCAAGACAAGGCCATGACCTGACTGTAGAACAGACCATCAACTGCTCATATGCAACTTCAAGTTGAAGCTGAGGACAATTAAAACAAGTCCAGAAGAGCCGAAATTTGACCTTGATTATATCTGTCCTGAATTTAGAGACCATCTAAAGAATAGATTTGACACAATGAACACCAATGACCAAAAGCCAGAGGAATTGTGTGATGACATCAAGAACATCATCCATGAAGAAAGCAAAAGGTCATTAAAAATACAGGAAAGGAAGAAAAGCCCAAAATGGATGTCAGAAAAGACTCTGAAACTCTCTGAAGTTGAGAGAGTAGCTAAAGCCAATGGAAGAAATGACAAGATAAAAGAGTTGAATAGAAGATTCAAAGAGCAGCTCAAGCAGACAAATTACTATAATGAAATGTGCAAAGACCTGGAGTTAGAAAACCAAAAGGGAAGAACATGGTTGGTGTTTCTTAAGCTAAAAGAACTGAAGAAAAAAATCAGTCCTCGAGTTGCAATATTGAAAGATTCTATGGGCAAAATATCAAATGATGTAGGAAGCATCAAAAGAAAATGGAAGGAATAGACAGTCACTGTACCAAAAAGAATTTGTCAATGTTCATCCATTTCAGAAGGTGGCATATGATAAAGAACCAATGGTATTGAAGGAAGAAGTCAAAGGTGCACTGGAGGAATTTGGTGAAGAACAAGGCTCCAGGAATTGACAAAATAGCTATTGAGATGTTTTAAAAAAAAAATGATTCCACACGGGAGGCACTCATTCATCTATGCCAAGAAATTTGGAAGAGAGCTACCTGGCCAAATAACTGGAAGAGATCCATATTTGCACCCATTCCAAAGAGACGTGATCCTAGAGAATGTGGAAATTATTGAACAATATCATTAATATCACATACAAGTAAAATCTTGCTGAAGATAATTCAAAAATGGTTGCGGCAGTATATTGACAGGGAACTTCCAGAAATGTAAGCTGGATTCAGAAGAAGACATGAAACAAGGGATATCATTGTTGATGTCAGATGGATCTTGGTTTAAAGGAAAGAGTACCAGAAAGATGTTTACTTGTGTTTTATTGACTATGCAAAAGTATTCGATTGTGTGGATCATAACAAATTATGGATAACATTGAGAAGAATGGGAATTCCTGAACACTTAATTGTGCTCATGAGGAACTTGTACATAAACCAGGAGGCTGTCTTTTGAACAGAATAAGGGGATACTGCATGGTTAAAAATCAGAAGGGGGTGTGTCAGGGTTGTATCTTTTCAGTATACTTACTCAATCTGTATGCTGAGCAAATAATCCAAGAAGCTGGACTATATGAAGAAGAACGTGGCATCAGGATTGGAGAAAGGCTCATTAACAATCTGTGATACGCAGATGACACAACTCTGCTTGCTGAAAGTGAGGATGCCTTGAAGCACTTACTGATGAAGATTGAAGACTACAGTCTCCAGTATGGATTATACCTCAATATAAAGAAAACAAAAATCCTCACAACTGGACCAATAAGCAGCGTCACAATAAATGGAGAAAAGACTGAAGTTGTCAAGGACTTTATATTACTTGGTTCTACAATCAACATCAGTGGAAGCAGCAGTCAAAACATCAGATGATGTATTGCATTGAGCAAATCTGCTGCAAAAGACCTCTTTCAAGTGCTGAAGAGCAAAGATGTCTCCTTGAATACGGTGGTGTGCTTTACCTAAGCCATGATATTTCAGTCGCCTCATACGCATTTGAGATCTGAACAATGAATAAGGAAGACAGAGAAGAGTTGATGCTTCTGAGTGTGGTGTTGGTAAAGAATACTGAAAGTACCATGGACTGCTAAAGTGCAGCTGGAATGCTCCTTGGAAGCAAAAATGGCCAGACTTCATCTCACCTACTTTGGTCCTGTTGTCTGGAGGGACCATTCCTTGGAGAAGAGTATCATGCTTGGTAAAGTAGAGGGTCAACAAAAAAGAGGAAGGCCCTTAACGAGATGGAATGACACAGTGTGTACAATAATGGTTCAGCAAGGATTGTGAGACTGGTACAGGACTGGGCAGTGTTTTATTCTGTTGTACATAGGGTCACTGTGAGTTGGAGCCAACTGGATGGCACCTAACAACAACAACAACAATAATACATATACACTATAACACATTATATATAATACCTTATATATAATATATATACATTAATATTAACTATTTCTAAGTTTTATGTAAGTGGCAGCATACTTCCTATACCTTTGGTATATAGGGTTACATACCAAATTCAGGATAACGGTTACTTCTAGGAAAGGAACAAAGGAAAAAGATTTGGGGGAGGGTTAGGTGTGTCTAATGTTCTGTTTCCTTAGAGAAGTACCTACAACAAGTAAAACAAAATGCTACCATATGTTATATTGTATGTGTGGTGGGCAAGTAATAGTATATGATTATCATTTATTTTCTGGATTTTTTTGTAGGTTTTAAATATTTCACGATTAATTTTTTAAAGAAAAATGCTATAATGGACATTAGTATCACTTGCCACAAATAGAACCTATATATAAATATTTATTTAACTAAATATATTAACTTGTTGTTGTTGTTGTTATTTGCCATCGAGTCGCCCCCGACTCATAGCGACCCCTCCTTGGGTTTCCGAGGCAGTATCACTACGGAAGTAGGATAGGCCAACCTTCCTTCTGAGGAGTGGCTGGTGGGTTTGAACCGCCAGCCTTCTGGTTAGCAGTCAAGTGCCTTAGGAACTATGCTACCAGATCTCCTAAATATATTAACTACCAACTATTAATTTTAAAGTTCATCTCTGTCCCTCTTAACATTATCTCATGCACCCTTTGGGAAACAATGATCTAAGATGCTACAAATTAACAAATGCAGGTAGGTGTCAACCCAGTCACTTTCAGCAGGTTCTCTTGCCTCCAGAGAAACATGACTGCAGCATATCAATCTTTCCCTTTCTCCTCTGCTCCCAGTCATTGCAAGGCTTCCTCTTACTGAAAACCTCTTACAGGCACTGTCTCATATCATCATGTCCAAACCAAATGGACAGATAAAGATGATACTCTGAATCATCAAGACAAGGTTAAACTCTCGTTTTCTTTTGTAGGAGAAGATAGAGAAATATATGATAAACTTACAGAACAGATTTCAACATAAAATGGTAAAAAATAAAGAGATATGATTCAGCTAATGGGAAAAATTATTTACATGAAACACATTTCTCAAAAATGTGAAACAAATGCGTTATTACTATAAATAACCCATTGCTTAAAATACTTACAATAAATAGCACTAAAATTGTTTTTAAAAACTTATTTTTAAAACTATTTTTCAAAATTTCCATAATTGATATTTAGCATTGTGTTTATCTTACTTGTGATTGTGCATGTTGTATAACTTTGAAAGGCAGAATCTCATAGCAGTATTAGCCTAGGCTCTGGTCTCCTGGTACCAACTGAATGACCTTAGACAGGTTACCCTGGGCAATTTACTTAAACTCTCTGTGACTACATCACTTCATTTAGAAAATGAGAATTATAATAGTCCTTTCCTCTTAGAGTCAGTGGTGCAATGGATAAAAAGCTTGGCTGCTGACCACCAGGTTGGTGGCTCAAACCTACCAGCAGATCCAGAAGAGAAAAGACCTGGTGATCTGCTACCAAGAAGTTGGACTACATAAAGAAGAACAGCATCAGGATTAGGGAAAGAATCATTAAGAACCTTTGATATGCAGATAACACAATCTTGATTGCTAAAAATGAAGAGGACATGTTTTCAGAAGGACCCACTTCCTGGAGAAGGATATCGTGCTTTGTAAAATGGAGGGTGAATGAAAAAGAAGACCTTCAATGAGGTAGATTGACACAATGGCTGCCAACAGTGGGTTCAAGCATTGCAACAATTGTAAGGATACTAGGCAACATTTTGTCTGTTACACATAGGATTGCTGTAAGTCAGAATTGACTTGATGTCACTTAACAACAACTATATATGTAAATTTATATGTAGAGAGAGAGAGAGAGAGAGTATATGTATGTCATAAATAGTGTATGCAGAAGGTTGGTGGTTCACACCCACCAGCCACTCCGCAGAAGAAAGACTGGGCAATCTACTTCCATAAAGATTTACCATCTTGGAAACCCAAACGGGGTCTCGATGAGTCAGAATCAACTCGATGGCAGTGCGTTTGGTTTTTAGGTTTTATATCATTTATCAACTCTCACCCACTGCCATCGTGTCAGTTCCAACTCATAGTGACCCCCATTGGATTCCTGAGACTGTAAATCTTTATGGAAGTAGATTGTCCCACCTTCCTTCCACAGAGCAGCTGGTAGGTTTGAATTGCTGACCTTCTGGTTAGCAGCCAAATGCCTTATCCACTATGCCACCAGAGCTCCTTATGTCATATAGAGTAAATGTGTAATATATATTTATATTATATGCTATGTATGTAATACTATTTATATTCTTTTTTATTTTCACTAGTTTTTCATAATTCTTTCTGCTAAATTAAGAGTTTATTTAGATAGTTAATGAAATCCTTGTCAATCAGATTCCTGCTATTTGATTTTTGTTTTGTAGATATTTGAAGAAGTCTTTTTTCTGCATACAATTAGTCTCATATTC
Organism: Orycteropus afer afer; assembly: GCF_000298275.1. Classification (NCBI taxonomy): domain Eukaryota; kingdom Metazoa; phylum Chordata; class Mammalia; order Tubulidentata; family Orycteropodidae; genus Orycteropus; species Orycteropus afer. Next base: position 2,545,803 of record NW_006921745.1, on the reverse strand, counting down.
CTAGAAATATCACTTGAGGTATTTATGTTTGAGGACAGTGAAAATAAGCTTGATTATTGTAAATATCTGTGTTTTTATTCAAGTGTATTTGAGTTGATCAAATATTTATCTGACTAAACCTTTTGCTGAGTCATTCTTTCTTGGATGGAATGTTATTTTTAGTAATGGATCATTATTCTCGTCCCTCTTTATCTGGAATTATATCTTCCTGGCACACATTAACAGCAAATGTGAAGAGCTCACCTAATGCATTATTCAGAACATCAGAAACTGAAATAGTTTATATAATCAATTGAAATTAGATAGGAAGGATGCCGTGTCTGTATAGGCATGATTTACTACAGGGGAAAAAATTTACCAATTTATACATCACATTTATAAGGTAGCCACTAATCCCATGAAAAGTTGCATTTGGATCCATCCCCTCCCACTAGGGGTGAGGGCAACTTACCTGTGCAATTCTGACTAAACATTGCAGTTAGATATGGAGTAATGAAAATAAGAATGAAGAATTCACAAAATGTCATTAACTCTACAAATTACGTATACAAAAAAAAAAAAAAAAAACCCTCAATGCTGTTGAGTCAATTCAACTCATAGTGATCCTTCCTTGGGTTTTCTACAGAAGTAGATTGCCCAATCTTCCTTCCAAGGAGTGGCGAGGAGTGGCTGTTGGGTTTGAACCACCAGCCTTCTGGTTAGCAATTTAATGCGTTAGGCACTACACCACTGGACCACTCTGATAAACCCTGAAATGTAAATTCATCTTGTTGGAACAGTTGTGCCATTTTAAATAATGATCTAGCACAACTACTCTGCCCTCTTTTATTTCTGAGGCTCACCCTCAATACTTTCCTCAGATATGATGTTGTTGGCTGCCATCAAGTCAGTTCTGGGTGATAGTGACCATTTTTATAACCAGGCAAAACACTGCACAGTCCTGTGCCATCCTCACGGTCATTGCTATGTGTGAGCCAATTGTTGCAGCCACTGTGTTGATCCATCTTGCTCAGGGTCATCCTCTTTTCTACTGACCTTTTGCTTTTCCAAGCAGTATGTTGTTCTCTTTGGACTGGTTCCTCCTGATAATATATCCACAGTACATGGGACAAAGTCCTGCCATCCTCATTTCTAAGGAGCATTCTAGCTGTGCTTCCAAGACAGATTTGTTCATTCTTTCAGCATTCTGTGGTATATTCAATATTCTTTGCCAATGCAATAATTTAAAGTCATTAATTATTCTTCAGTCTTCCTTATTCATTGTACACCTTTTACCTGCAAAGGTTGTTGTTGTTGTTGTTGTTGTTATGTGCCATCGAGTCATACCTGACTCATAGCGACCCCTCCTTGGGTTTCCGAGGCAGTATCACTACGGAAGTAGATTGCCCCATCTTCCTTCCGGGGAGTGGCTGGTGGGTTTGAACCGCCAGCCTTCTGGTTAGCAGTCAAGTGCCTTAGCCACTATGCTACCTGCAAAGGAGGCAGTTGAAAATAACGTGGCTTGGGTCAGGTTCACCTTAATCCTTAAAGTGACATCTTTTGCTTTTTAACATGTTAAAAAAGTCTTTTGCAGCAGATTGGCCATTGTAATAGTCATTTGATTTCTTCACTGCTGGTTCTGTGGTATTGTTTGTGGATCCAAGTAAAATTAAATCCTTGACAGTCTTTTCTCCATTTATCATGATATTGTTTTTTTTGGTCTAGTTATGAAGGTATTTGTTTTCTTTATGTTGAGGTGTCATACTAAAGACTGAAGTTTTTGCCTTCATCAATAAGTGTCTCAAGTCCTCTTCACTTTCAGCCTGCATGTGGCTGGTTATTAATGGGTCTTCTCCAATCTGATGCCAGAGTCTTCTTCATGTAGTCCAATTTCTCAGATTATTTGCTCAGCCTGCAGAATGAGTAAGTATGATAAAGGGACACAATCCTGATGCATACCTTTCCTGATTTTCAGCCATGTGATATTCCTTTCTTCTGTTCGAAGGACTGCTTCTTACTCTTTGTACAGTTTCCACATGAGCACAGTTAAGTGTTCTGGAATTCCCATTCTTTACAATGTTATCTGTACTTTGTAACAATCCACGTAGTCTAAAGCCTTTGCATAGTCAATAAAGCATAGGTAAACATCTTTCTGTATTCTCTGCTTTCAACTAAAATCCGTATGATATGCCTTGTTCCAGGTCCTATTCTGAATCTGGCTTGAATTTCTGGCAGTTCCCTGTGAGTGTACTACTGCAACAATTGTTGTATTATCTTCAGCAAAATTATAATTGTGTGTGATATTAATGATATTGTTTGATAATTTCCACATTCTGTTTGATCACCTTTTTTTCAAATTGGCACAAATGTGGATCTCTACCAGATGGTTGGCTAGGTATGTCTTCCAAATTTCTTAGCATAGATGAGTGAGGGCTTCCACCACTGCATCCATTTGTTGAAACATCTCAATTGCTATTCCACCAATTCATGGAGTCTTCTTTTTCCACCAGTACCTTCACTACAGCTTGAACTTCTTCCTCAGTACCATTGGCTCTTTATCATAGGCTCCTCCTGAAATGGTTATTATTTTGATACAGTGACTCTGCGTATCCCTTCCTTCTTCTTTTGATACTGTATTTAGCTAACACAATCCTTCATTATTGCAACTTGAGACTTGAATTTTTTCTTTGGTTCTTTCAGCTTGAGAAATGCCAACCATGTTTTTCCCTTTTGGTTTTCTAACTTCAAGTCTTTGCACATTTCATTATAATACTTCACTTTGTCTTCTCAAGGTGTCCTTTGAAATCTTCTGTTCAGCTCTTTTACTTCACCATTTCTTCAATTTGCTTTAGCTACTCTACATTCAAGCAAGGTTGGGCAATCTACTTCTGTAGCAATACTGCCTCAGAAACACGTAGTGACCCATAGGGGTCACTATGAGTTGGATCCGACTCGATGGTGCATAACAACAACAACACATTCAAGAGCAAGTTTCAGAGTCTCTTCTGACATCCATATTGGTATTTTCTTTCTTTCCTGACTTTTTAATGACCTTTTACTTCCTTCATGTATGATGTCCTTGATATCACCCCACATCTTGTCTGGTCTTCAGTCATTAGTGTTCAATGCATCAAATCTGTTCTTGAAATGATCTCTAAATTCAGGTGGAATATACTCAAGTTCACACTTTGGCTCTCATGGACTTGTTTTAATATTCTTCACCTTCAACTTAAATTTGCATATGAGTAACTGATGGCCTGTCCTGCATTTGGCCCCTGGCCTTGTTCTGACTGATGATTTTGAGCTTTTCCATCATCTTTTTGCACAAATGTAGTCGATTTGATTCCTATGTAGTCCATCAAGTGAGGTCCTTGTGTATAGTTGCCATTTATGCTATTGGAAAAAGTATTTACAATGGATAAATTGTTGGTCTTGCAAAATTCTGTCATATGATCACTGGCATTTTTTTTCATTTCTGTCGCCAAGGCCATATTTTCCAATTATCAATCCTTTCTTTCCAACTTTCATATTCCTATCACCAGTAATTATCAATTCATCTTGATTGCATGTTTGATCAATGTCAGATTGCAGAAGTTGGCAAAAATCTTCAATTTATTCATCTTTGCCATTAGTGGTTGGTGTGTAAATTTGAATAATAGTCATATTAACTGGTTCCTTTATTATGGATATCATCCCATCATTGACAGCATTGTACTTCAGGATAGATCTTGAAATAGTATTTTTGACAGTTAATGAGACACCATTCCTCTTCAATTTGTCATTCCCGGCATAGTAGATTGTCTGATTCAAAATCACCAGTTCTAGTCTGCTTCAGCTCAGTAATGTCTAAGATATCAACCTTTATGGTTCCATTTCATTTTTGATGACTTCCAATTTTCTTGATTCATACTTCATACATTCCACATTCCTATTACTAATGGATGTTTATGGTTGTTTTTTCTCAAGTTGTGCATATCAGCAAATGAACATCCCTAAAGCTTTATTCCATCCATGTCATTAAAATTAACTCTACTTTGAGGAGACAGCTCTTCCCCAGTCATATTTTGAATGCCTTCTAAGCTAAGGGTCCTTTGGCACTATATTAGGTAATGTTCTGCTGCTATTCATAAGGTTTTCACTGGCCAATTTTTTCAGAAGTAGATCTCCACGTCCTCTTTTGTAGTCTTTCTTAGTCAGGAAGCTCTACTGAAGCTTGTACAACATGGGCTTGCTGGTGTTTGAAATACTGATGGCATGGCTTCCAGAATAACAACAATATGCAAGCCAACACAGTAAGACAAACTGACAGACTTATCTCAATTACAATAGATCCATTGGTAGGGCAGAACAACAGGCATCACAGGTTGGCCGTTCAGAGGACTCAAATTCATAAATGTTATTTACCTTAAGTCCAGAATGTTCTCCTCAAAGCATTTACTAACTGTCCCTTCCTCAAATTTAGAAAGTGTTAAATCATAAGAAGGAAATTAAAGCCTTATCTAGACACCTTTATGGGATAATTGAGCCCTCCTTATAACTCCTGGGTGGTGCAAACTGTTAAAACACTTAGTTGCTAACCAAAGTTTGGAGGTTCAAGTTCACACAGAAGTGCCTTGGAAAAAAAAATCAGTCATTGAAAACCCTATGGAGCACAATTCTACTCTAACACACATGGGATAGCTATTTTTTGGAGTCAACAGCAACTGGTTTATAGTAAAGGCGATGTGTATTTCAGTACTTTAGGGAGCTAAAAGAGAATTGCAAATAAAAATAAAAGTCATCAGTAGTCGGATCCAACTCATAGAGACCGCTTCTTGGTGGATGTAGATTGCCCAATCTTCCTTCCGAGGAGTGGCTGGTGGGTTTGAACCGCCAGTCTTCTGGTTAGCGGTCAAATGCCTTAGGTTCTACACCACCAGAGCTCCTAGTAGAAATCTGTAGTGGTAAATCATTTCTCATATGTATATTCATGCAGAGTTAACATTTCAAAATTTATTCTCATTCTTTGGAAGCATGTTAATAGAAGAAATTACTATTCTAGGCACAGACTAGTAGATTTTTCCTGTTATTTTTTCTCCCTTTAATCATTAGCATAGATAGCATATAACTCAAAGCAGAAATTGGATACTTAAAGTGTCTGGTGTTACTAAATTGATTGGATAACTTGAAGCATTCAAGATAATTGTAAGTTCACTTTTAAGTTAATTTTTTTTCTTAATTTAAAAAAAGAAAAGTGGAAAAACTCTGATAGCTTGTCAGGAAGAAGAAAAACAAGGACCACTTAAAGTTCTTTGTGGTCTTGTTAATGAGGCATTAGATCCCTCAATGTGTTTCCTTGGAAATGGCTTCAAGTGTAGTAGCCTAATCAGAGGTTTCACTGAGCATTGTAATGGACTTGGAGAGGCAACATGATGTTTTGGGGGCCGGGGTGGGAAGGGGGCTGTTGTTTCTAAGGCTAACTCTCTAACCAGCTTTCCCCATCTGTAAACTGCAAGCTTTTGAAATGTTTTAAAGATTGTGAAGTGTTATAAAATTGGAAATATGACTGCTACAGCAGATGAAATGTCATTTCTTTGTTTTCTTTAAGTCCTATAAAATTGATTTTCAATTTTATACCCACAAGGTAAATAAATCATTATTGGTGCTGTCTCTATGCATCTTCCCAAGGTCTTGGGAAGTTTTCTGAAGAGGGAGGAGCCTTGGGCAGAGCAAATTCAGGGAGGTTCTCCTTTTCAATCCTAGATGCACTCTGGTCATCTCTGAGATGTCTCTTGCCTATGTCTTCATGTTCTCCTGGCATCTTATGGGTCTGAGGTTTATAGATCATGCTTTGACAAAGGAGTCAAGACTGAGAACCTGATGCCTAAGATCCTGCATCTGTGGTGCAACATGCCCTCCTTCTGCTTCCTTCCTGCCTTTTGCTTGCAGAAACTGCAAGAGCCTTGCAGAACCAGCTAAAATCCTCTTCCCAGGCTGGGAACATCTCTTTCACTCCAACTCTGAGCCACTTTTTATAAAAGATAGGAAGAGGGTACCTATTTAGGCACCTTCTGCTTTCTGACCAACAGAAGGCCCTAAAGCTTGGGAATAATAGAAAGGTTGAAGTGCTCTTCTTGAACACAGAGGTTAAAAAAAATACAGAGGTTAAAGATACAGAGGTTTAGTCTATTGCAAGGTAGTCATAGAAAGGCACACAAGTAGGTCATCTCACAGCACTCACTTAGAACCAGAGAATCAGAATTAGCAATTACAACACAATTTAGGTCAGTGGTTAGAGTTCAAATCTTTAGAATTCAGGCTTTTACCATTTTACCCATTGGAAGGAAGTCTTAACCAGGGCTCAGACTCCACAGAGGCAGTGGGTTGGCAGACAGAATCTCAGTTCCATCTCTGCCTTCTTTCTGTGAATGAGCAGAAATTTAGGGTTTATATGTGAATTTGTCACCTTGGCTCCACACAACAAAGGCTAGTGTTATGTTGAAGACTATTATGTTATGTCTTTTCTGCAGAGTAATGGAGTGACACAGTTTGTCTTCAACGTTAGAAATTAGGGAGGTTGTCTAGATTTATGTTATATTTTCTTGTATCACAACATGCTGGATCAAAATGAACTTAGTTGTTTAAGTTCCTTACATGCCTCACATGTGTCTATGTTTCTATGTCTAACCAAAAAAGAGAAAAAAAAAAAAAAACTCACTGTCATGGAGTGTATTCTGACGCATAGTGACCCCTATTGAGTTTCCAAGGCTGTAAATCTTATGGAAGCCAACTGCCTCATCTTTCTTCCACAGAGCAGCTGGTGGATTCAAACCACTGAGCTTTTGGTTAGCAGCTAAATGCCTTAACCACTACAGCTCCTTTCTATATCAAAGCTCAGAAATTTTCTAAATAACTTTCTCATGCCTTACAGGTTACTAAAGACACAGTTAATGTTATAGAGCCTCACAATGATAGACATATTCTAAGTTCATATTTCAAGGAGTGGCTGGTGGGTTTGAACTGCCACCTTCTGGTTAGCAGTCAAATGCCTTAGGCACTATAGCACCAGAGCTCCTTTTATAAGTGCATATTCATGTGTATTTTGAAATCATATTGGTGTCTTATAACTTAAGAGACTTGAGGCTGTAAATGCATATGGAAACAGACTGCCACATCTTTCTGCAACAGAGCAGCTCGTTAGTTCAAACTGCCAACCTTTTGTTTAGCATCCAAGTGCCTTAACCACTGCACCACCAGGGTTCCTTAACATTGTAATTAGAAGGTCAGAAATGTTCCAAAAATAAGGGAACTTCTAAAGATTCTTATCCTCCATTTTATTGCCAGGGAAACAGGGACAGAACAGTGTCCCTGTTTATAATAACAATTTAGCCTAAAATACAGCTTCTAGTGTGACCCTGGAATTTGTTTGTCTAGACTGTTAGTACTTTAATAATTCTTTAAATGAGTCCAGTGCCTAAGGCAAAATGGTTTTTACTAATTTATCTAGACCCTTGTTTGACTCCAAGGTTACTTTTAGAAATCAGCTTCCTCAAGGCTCAAGGTTCACAAGAACATCTCAGAATAATGAACTGGGTGAATCACCCCACCTCTGTGGACCCCAAAATCTAGCTTCCATGAGAATTAATACTCTGTTTCTCAAAAAGCATAAAAATAATGTTGCTCTTTTTATTTTCCCTTGTTTATGTATGTATAGTAAAACAGCAAGAAAAGAAAAATTTCACAGATGAAGGAGACCTTCTCTTTAAGATGGGCATCAAGATCCTCCAGCAGTCTAAAAGCCAAAAACAAAAAGCAGAGTAAGTATTCATCCAATTACCTTACCCAAGCTAAATTTCCAGGTTGAAAAAATGTTTGCCATTAAATGCTTATTTGGATAACATTTTCTCTTAAGTTTTTGTTTTTAAAAGGCTTGAAATGTGTTTAAAGAATTCTACAAATTAGCCAGTTTAAACAAGCAGAACAATTGCATGTAAAATGTGGTCCCTACACATTAAGTGAAGAATTAAGGCACTAATCTGAGAATTCAAGCAAAAGCATTCTATTTTAGCTTTAATTTATTAAATATTTCAAACGAAGTAAAATATGCTTTAGCTGAATTAGAGTAGTTGCTGTTTTAGAATGCTTTATTCCCTAACTGAGCAATTGTACAGCATTGCATAGTTGTTTGTTTTTAATTTCATCGTGATTTGGGTGAAAGTTTACAGAGCAAATTCATCTTCCATACAGCAGTTCACACACACTTTGCCTCATGACATTGACTGTAATTTCCCACAATTCAACTGCTCTCTTCCCATTTCCTCCTCATAGCCAACTCTTCCATATGTCCTTCACTCCCATATATTCCTGACCCCTGAGCAGTCTCCCTGTGCATACACAGCCCTTCTATTCTCCCATGATTGATCTCTCCAAGGAGTGTATCTACCTAATGTAAATGTTCAGCTCATATGCCTGCCTTTTGTTTGACTAGCCACAGGAGTGGGTTCAGTTCCAGACATGAAGGACAGCTAGGGGCCATAGTCTCAGGGGTTCTACCAGACTCCCTCAGACCAGCAAACCTGGTTCTTTTTTTTTTTTTTATGATTTTGAGTTTTGTTCCACATTGTTCTCCTACTCTATCCAGGATCTCCTACATAGATCCCCCTCCAAGTGGTTGACAATGGTAGCTGGGCACCATCTAGTTCTTCTGGTCTCATAGTCATATAGGCTGAAGATCGCATGGTGTACCAGTCTCTTGGACTAATTGTTTCCATGCATCTTTGGTTTTCTTCATTCTTCTTTGCTCTGGATGAGGAAAGACCCACCATTGCATCTAGATGGCTCCTTGGAACTTCTCAGTCACTACTTACCAAAGTAGGATGTGGAACAATGTTTTTGTGTAGTATGTTATGCCAGTTGAGCTTGATGTCCCTTGTGACCATGGTCCCAAGCCCACAGGTCCAACTACTTGCTCCCTCTGTGTAGCTGGCTGTGGCCAAGCAGTGACTACAACCTTGTCCCTTGTCAGCTCTACTATATACCTGGAAATTCTTACCAGACATACCAATACACTTGTAGAAATATTGTCTGCTAACCCTATATATGGTCATGGGCACACACCCCACTGCATAGACATACCTAATAGTTCACCCTATCCACCCATCTATGAATGCATAAATCAATGTTTGCCTTCACTGACAATGCAGTACTATATATGCAAAAGGGTTCATCTTTGTTGTCTGTACCTCCGATGCACCTCTTTATGTCTTCCTCTTCCTCAGTGCCACCATCTTGATCACTCACATTTGGTACATTGCCCTTCCCTTCACCCAAGTCAATACTTGTCTCTACCTATCTAACAGGGTTCCCTCTCCTCCCCTCCCACCACTGGTAACCAACAAAGAAAATTTCCTTCCATTTATAAACCTTTCCTTGACTTTCTACAATAATGGACTAATACAGTATTTTTCCTTCTGTGATTGCCTTATTTCACTCAGCGTAATGTCCTCCAAGTTCATCCACATTATGTGGTGTTTTGCCAATTCTGCTTTACCCTTTAAGGTTGCATAGTATTCCGTTGTGTCTATGTACCATAGTTTGGTTATCCATTCTTCTGTTGATGGGCATCTAGGTTGTTTCCATCTTTTGGCTATTGTAAATAGTGCTGCGATGAAGATGGGTGTGCATATATCTGTTCTTGTCCTGGCTCTCACTTCTTTAAGGATATATACCTATATTACTATGGAATGGCTGGGTCAAATTATCTCTAATTCCAACTTTTTAAGGACTCACCATACTGCTTTCCACAGTGGTTGTATCATTTGACAGTCCCAGCAGCAGCCCCTTTCCCCAGTTCCAGATCTTGCTTAAAATATCCCTTTTATCAGCTTGGACTTTCTTGACAGGGGACCCAGGCATCAACCCCATCTTTGGAATCAAAGATATTTAGAAGGATTTGTCTTACAGATTGTTGCCATTACTTGGGACTGGCCCCTGCAGCCCAGCTTAGGCTTCTGTTCCTTGGTCCTTCTGGATACCCTTCTTGGCCCAGTAACCTATGTAGCTATACCAGCAAAGCGTGTGACAGAAAGGCCCAAGGAAACCTGTATCTTGAGGTTAAGCCCATTTCTAAATGCTTATCCCTGGATACCAAACATTTTCCCTCATTGACCTTTGAGACCTTCTATCTTGTTGTCTGCCTTCTAGCCCTAAGACCCTCAGTTTTCTTTGACCATGTTTAATTTCTTGCTTGACCTCACTTCTAGCTCTTCAACCCCTTTTTGTTTCTCTGGAGCACTACCCTCTGTTTTGCCATCCAAGATTCTAACACCTACTTACACAAACCTACGTAAACCAAAAACCAAACCAAACTCACTGCTGTTGAGTCATTCCCACTCATAGTGACCCCTCCTTGGATTTCCGAAGTGGTATCCCTATGCAAGTAGATTGCCCAGTCTTCCGTCTGAGGAGTGGCTGGTGGGTTTGAACCACCAGCCTTCTGGTTAGCAGTCAAATACCTTAGGCACTACGCCACCAGAGCTCCCCAAACCTACCCAGATATCACTTAATCTGGGGCCCTTCTTGCCCAACCTTTTCTGTTCCAACCTTTGCCCAAGAGCAACTTATTTTTGCTTCAGCACAGAGAGGGGGTAAATAAAGCTGAGTCACCCAACTCTTCTCAGTTGTCAGCATTGATAGATTTGTGTATTGTTTCCTGTATTTGAGTCAGAGTCACAGGTGGAGGTCAATGCTTTCTGGTCTTGTTGCTACCAAAAAGAAAGCTATAAGAGTAAAAATAAATTCCAAAAGCACTCTCTATCTCTCATACATTTTGACCTTGTTAGGCTCTCCATCACTACATATTACAGAGATGATTTCTGACTGGGAATCAGAAAATTTAGCATAAGATACTCCTATGGCATCTATTTTTGTACTCTCCTAACTTTTATGCTATCTACCACCTAATTACATGAGAACAATTACCATGCTACAAAGCTTTAGAATCTATGCAATTGTCCTAATATAATAATAATAGCAGCTTTTATTACTTATGGAATAAGAGTAGCAGCTTAGTATCAGAAGCTGTATCATGCACTTCAAATGTGGATTGTCTCATTCAATCTTGACAGCAATCTTGTGAAGTCAGTGTCATTATTATCCCCATTTTATACATGAGGTAGACGCAGAGAAGTTAAGTAACTTGCCTAAAGTTTCTAAACTAGTAAGTGATGTAGTCAGGATTTAAACAACCATTAAGGTTTTGTTTAACTATTGTTTTCTCAAACAGACTGACACTGTTATATTGAAGAATATGTTCTGTTTTAAAAAATTGTTTTAGAATATGAAGGGACTTTCACTCTTACGATAAAGATTCTTAGATAGGACACTGTATTTTAATTATCATTGCTATATATTTCAGAACTCATTTTATAAAACGTGGAAAAAAATTGTGGTAGAGGCTCTGGGAGAGTTCACTATTTTAGGAAAAGTATTTTTTCACTTGATTTTGTATATAAGCTTGAAGCATAATGTATCCCATATATCTCTCCTTCTAAATAGTTTACTACTCCTCAGATATATTTGAAATTATAATTTTAGAGTGACCTAGTAACCAAAAAAATTTACTGGTCTAGCAATGTAATGAACTTCAACTTAACTGTTTTGTTAGTAGCAATGGCAACAGAAAATTTCCTTTTTTTAGAAAATAAAACTTCTAACTTCATGTTCTTGAAACAGAGCCTACTTATTCTTTGCCAAAGCAGCTGACATGGGAAACTTGAGAGCTATGGAGAAAATGGCTGATGCTTTGCTATTTGGAAATTTTGGCATGCAAAACGTAACAGCAGCTATCCAACTATATGAGTCCTTGGCTAAAGAAGGATCATATAAAGCCCAAAATGTGAGTCTTGAAAGGAAATGAAACTTTAAATAGCTGCATATTGAAATAACTATAGACAAATAACAAGAAAGGAGTTAATCAATAGCATTCCCACTCTAATGTGTGAGCTCAGGTCCACAGAGGTTAGAATACTGCACTAAATAATGGTGTCAGGTCAGAATCAGCATAGAACTGCTTTCTAATCTACCTTTCTATCTTACATATTTATGCATATGTTTTGAGATAATTTGAGACCTGTGAACACCTAACATAGTTAAATTTTACATAAAAGGTATTCATGTATACAAAGAAATATGGAATTAAATCTGTTATTGTATAGTACTATGTTTGCCTACATAGTACATTTCAAATAGTCTATAATCTAAATATATTTCCTTTTGTATTTTAATGTATGTATTTTATTTTATTCTGAGAGTAGCATCATTTGATAGAAAATCTGGGGAATACAAGGGGGAAAAAGAAAAACAAACAAAAAGTGCCCCTCATGGGACTACCATCCTAATTCAACCATTGTTAGGATTGCTCTGTTATTTGTTTTGCTTGGATTCTTTCTCTATGTGTCTCCTTAAATGGTGCTAATCAAAATGCAGATGCATGTATCATTTTATTTCTAGCTACTTTCACTTAATGCTATAGCAAAGACATGTTTTCATGGTGGTACAGTCTTTTTAAATGAAAACAGTTTTTCTGATTATGAAAGAAATTTGTATACATTATTAACATATTTGATAATTCAGGAAAAAATGGAGGAAAAAGTAAAAGTCTTCTAAAACCTTTCTGCCCAGAAATCAATTCTGTTACCACCCAGTGAAGAGAAGAAGCTAGACTTTGGAGTCAAATAGATCTAAGTTTGAATCCACTCACCAGATAATAAACTACGTAATGCATCCTTTCCTCCTTATTATGCATGAGAATTTGACTTTCGGTTCACTTTCTACTTCTGCTTTTATGGTAATATGACAGGAGTAAAATGTTAAACATGTTTCTAGGTAACATTACTTCTGATGGAAATGCTCCTTGAAAGGTAAACTGCCTTCTTTGGGAAAAACTATACAAAAATCAAACCAAATCACGGTCGTTGAGTCTGATCCAGCTCATAGAGACCCTTCCTTGGGTTTCCGAGGCTATATCACTATGGACGTAGATTGCCCAAACTTCCTTCCGAGGAGTGGCTGGTGGAATGAGCTATAAATACCTAATGGTGATAGTGATCCTTATGGAGACCCTGGACACTATACCTAAGAAGTCAGTCTAGGGAGAATGTGGTTTTTGTGTCAGGATGGCTCCTGGACATACCCAGTGTGCGTCATATCACTTGTACCTGAACCCTTATCTGAGCAGCCAGAGATGACTCCTGAGGAATTGTGTGAAAAAGACTACAAGTACTCCAACTGAATCTGATTCTCCCCTGCAGGCAAACCGGTTTCTGTCCTATATGCATCTGTCTAGATTATTAGCAAAGGGAGCCTATGAGAGTCTTGTGATTCTGTATGTCTGATGGAACCTAAGAAGATCCCTGATGGATAAGGCAAACTCTCTTTCATCTGTAAATTTGATAATGCTAAACTCTGAGTACTGCATCTGTCTGGTATACCACTGTATCTCTAATATCAGCATAGTGCCTGGAACAAGAATTGTAAGTTTAATGCTGAGTCAATTAAGTAGTTAACTAATTGTTAATGAATTCATGAAACTTTTGTGAGGATTAAAATAATGTATAAAGGTATTTAGTTCTATACTTGGAAAAATATAATCACTCATTATTTTTTTTAAAAAAAAACGGTTATAATTATTACCATTACTTCCACTACTATTCCTCTAGAATATTTCCTATGAATATACCTACTCCTCACTTCCCTACCACCTCATTATCTGACATTTTATTTACATTTACAACAATAGTAAAAACACTATCTGCTATCCCACTATTTTGTGCATTAATAATGGTAATAACAAATACCAAGTTTCTATGCAAGAATAACACTGGCTGTGATGGTTAAGGTTGTGTGTCAACTTGATTGGGCAGTGATTCTTAGTGTTTTGGCTGGATGTGATTTGGCAGTTATGTAATGCTATAATTTGGCAGTTATTTAATGATATAGTCATCTTCATTTTGTGATATGATGTAGTCATCCTCCATTTGTACATAATGCCAAATTTTTTGTATATGACCTCTTTTTGGAACCTAACTATATTGATAAATGAGGAATGGCTATATAGAATTATTTTTTCACAAAAATGGAACCATATTTACTTACTGTTCCCTGTTGTTGTCAAGTGTCATCGAGTCAGTTCTGATTCACTGACCTTATTATATACAACAGAATGAAACACTGCTAGACCCTGAGCAATCCTCACATCATTGCTGTTTAAGCCTATTGTTGCACCCACTTTGTCAATCCATCTCATTGAAGGACTTTCTCTTTCTTGCTGACCCTCCACTTTACCAAGCTTCTCCAAGGACTGGTTCCTTCTTATAACATGTCCAAAGTATGTGAGATAAAGTCTCATTGTCTTCACTTCTAAAGAGAGTTTTGGTTGTAGTTTTCCAAGATAGAGTTGTTTGTTCTGGTGGCCCAACATATTGTCAATATGCTTTGCCAACACCATATTCAAAGGCATCTATTCTACTTTTGGTCTTCCTTATGATTTTGCAAGCATATGAGGTGATTGAAAATACCAGGTTTGGGTGAGGCACACTTTAGTCCACAAAGTGAAACCTTGCTTTTTAATACTTTAAAGAGGAATTTTGCAGCAGATTTGCCAATGCAATATATAATTTGATTTCTTGAATGCTACTTCCATGAATATTAATTGTGGAACCTAGTAAAACAAAGTCTTTGACAACTTCCATCTTTCCTCCATTTATCGTGATGTTGCTTATTGGTTCAGTTGTGAGGATTTTTGTTTTCTTTATGTTGATGTGTTGTCCATACTGAGAACTGTAGTCTTTGATCTTCATCAGTAAATGCTTCAAGTTCTCTTCCCTTTCAGAAAGCAAGATTGTATCATATAATCTATCACAGTCTTAATGATCTTTCCTCCAATCCTGATGCTGCATTCTTCTTCATACAGTCCAGTTTCTTTGATTATTTGCTCAGCATACAGATTGAATAAGTATTGTGAAAGGATACAATTCTGACACACACCTTTCCTGATTTTACACCACACAGTACCCTATTGTTTTGTTCTGTTCTGTACACCTCTTGCTCTATGTACAGGTACTATTTGAGCACAATTCAGTGTTCTGGGATTCCCATTCTTCACAATGTCATCCATATCCAGTCAGTTGGCCAGGTGCTGTATTCCAAATTTCTTGGCATAGATGAGTGACCACTTCCAGCACTGCATCTGTTTGTTGGAACATATCAATGGGTATTCCGTCAATTCCTAAAGCCTTGTTTTTCATCAATTCCTTCAGTGTAGCTTGGAATTCTTCCTTCAGTACCATCAGTTCTTGATCAAATGCTACCTCCTGAAATGGTTGAACAGCAACAATTCTTTTTGGTATAAACAAACAAACACACTGCCGTCAAGTCAGATCCAATTCATAGCAACCCCTCCTTGGTTTTCTGAGGCAGTATCACTGCGGAAGTATTCCTTCCATCTTCTTTTAATGCTTCCTGCATTGTTCCATATTTTGCTCACAGAATCCTTTAATATTGCAATTTGAGGCTTGAATTTTTCCTTCAGTTCTTTGCACTTGAGAAATGCTAAGCATATTCTTCCCTTTTGATTTTCTAACTCCAGGTCTTTCTACATTTCATTACAATACTTAATTTTGTCTTCGAGCCATCCTTTGAAATCTTCAGCCTTTTGCATCATCATTTCTTCCATTCACTTTAGTTACTCTGTATTTAAGAGCAAGTTTCAGAATGTCCTCTGACATACATTTTGGTCTTTTCTTTCTTTCCTGTCTTTTTTTTTTTTTTTTTTTTTGGTGGGGTGGGTGAAGATTTACAGAGCAAATTCACTTTCCATACAGTAGTTCATATACACTTTGTCTCATGACAACATTAACCACAGTTTACCACAATGCAACAGCTCCCCTCCCACTTCCTCCCCATAGTTACCTCTTCCCAGTGTCTATCCCTCTATACACTCCTGCCCCCTGAGCTGTCTCCCTGTGCATAAGCAGCCCTTCTTTCTCCCATGTTTGTTCTTTCCAAGGAGTGTATCTATTTGAGGTAAATG
>NW_006921745.1:2505031-2510722 GCF_000298275.1 Orycteropus afer afer | reverse complement strand
AAAAAAAAAAAAATGTAAAGTTTAAAGATAGACCAGATTCTACCATCACTTCCACCACTAAAAATGACATCACATGATCATATGCTGTATTTTTCAATGGTTATATTAATTAGTTAATTAAATCCACAATTGTCCCTTGGACATCTTCTATAACATAAATATAATCTAGGTTTATGAGGAGGAAATATTAGTCAAAGTCCTTATGGGTAACCTGAAATATAAACAAATCATTGCAGCACAAGCTTTAGGCACAGCAGAGAATGTAATTCACTCTACCTGGGGCAAGTAGGGAAGGCTTCAAGGAAGAAGTGACATTTGCACTCAATCTAAAATATCAGATAAAGGTGATATCAAAAATTTTACTTGTCTGTATTTAAATAAAGCGTTTGATAACAGGAAAAATATTACTCCCAGAAAAGGAACTCTAATTGACATGACTGGTACATAAAACACATGGATTTTAAAACTAAAGTAGGAGTTTCACTCCATATACTTCAGTTTGTGTGGTTTTTAATGCATGGCTCCAGACCACTCTCTAATCCTACTTAACTGATCATAAATTATTTGTCATTGGTTTTGAGGAGAATCAGGTGGAAGAAATAATTGGCTGAACATTAACCAATTCAAGTAAACATCTCTGAGTGCAGAACACCTGTTGTCATCTAATCAATTCGGACTCACGGAAACTTTATGAGTATAACTGCTCCATACAGTTTTCTTGGCTGTAATCTTTATGGAAGCAGAACACCAGGCATTTCTTCCATGGAGCTGCTGGGTGGGTTTGAAGCATCAATCTTTAGGTTAGTTGTTGAGCACAAAATGTTTGCACCACCACCACTGTCATGTGTTAGCACAGCTGTCTCGGTACAAAAAGGCAGGCATTGTTGGGAGTTTTACGAAATAGACTTGAAGGTTGCATGGTGTGGTGGTATAGCAGGGATTCCAAAATCAGAAGGCTTCATCATGTTTGAGTCAGATTCTGCAACCTAATGACTCTTTTCTCTCTTGTGCATTCTTTTGGTATCCCTGAAGAACTCATTAATAAGAGTCCTTAACAAATTTCAAATAATATTTTAACTAATGAATAAGGCTGCTTAGCAATTTTACTCCCAACAGCATTGTCTTTGAAATTGGCCAGTCCTTGCTTTACATCTCAGCTCCAACGCTGGTCCCCCGTGGCCTGCCATCTCTGAGTCTAAATTTTCTCATTTGTAAAATGGGGATAATAGGTCTAATAAATGTGTTGTGTTTGGTCTCAAGGAGGACCAGAAGACAGAATGTGAGTAGGTGTAAGATATGTCCTATACCAGCTGAAGGCAATTAAGGCAGATAATTTTTATTTTTCTAATTCTTATTCAAGGAGCTCTGGTAGCGTAGTGGCTAAGGCACCTGACTGCTAACCAGAAGGCTGGCAGTTCATACCCACCAGCCACTCCTTGGAAGGAAGGTTGGGCAATCCTACTTCCGTAGTGATACTGCCTCAGAAACCCAAGGAGGGGTTGCTATGAGTCAGGTCTGACTCAACGGCACATAACAACAACAGCACAATTCTTATTCAAGAAGCAAAAATTCAGAATTAGCAAGACTCACTCTTTTCTTGATACCAGTGAACTATTTTCAATAAGAAATTTGTTCATTAAGGTAGGCTTAAACTTCATTTGCTTTAAGAACAGAAAGGTAGGCTTAAACTTTATTTACTTTAAGAAGGTAGGCTTAAATTTCATTTAAGAATTAAGAAATGAATCATTCACATTATATCACCTAAAAAATTTTACTTAATGGTGGTAATCTCAAGATGGTGGTACAATTTGCAACTATTATATTCCTTTTTAAAATACTTTTCTGTTTTGTTCTCCAAATTTTCCATGGGTATGTATTACTTTTAATATAATATAAAATTTCTTATAAAAAAATATTTAACTTAGATACATGTACTTAATTGATTAAAGAGTTCAAAAATAGTTTTAATTATAAGAAAATCCATTTTATTTTAAATATTTTTGCCACCAAATGAGTTCTTATTCATTACAACCCCATGTATAGCAGAACAAATATTGCCCAGTCCTGTGCCATATTCATGATCATTGGTATGTTTCAGTCTATTGTTGTGGCCACTATGTCATTTCATTTCATTGAAGGTTTCACTGGCCTTCACTGGCCTTCCATTTTATCAAACATGATCTCCTTTTCCAGCAATAGGTCCCTTCTGATGAAATATCCAAAGTAAGCTTGTCAAAGTCTTAGATAATATTCTGCAATTTTTAGGGTTTTCATTGGATAATTTTCAGAAGTAGATAGTCCAGCTTTTCTTTCTAGTTTGTTTTAGTCTGGAAGCTCCACTGAAACCTGTCCACCATGGGTTACCTTACTGATATTAGAAATACTAGTGGCATAGCTTTCAGCATCATAGCAGCACACAAGCTACCAAAGTACAACAGACAGATGAGTGGTTCCTATTATATATAATCATGATCATATACAAAGGAGAAAGGATATGAGTAAGTAAATGTTTTTCATACTTTGTGAGTGATTCTATAATAATTCTATATCAATAGCAAAGACCCCAAGTATTCTTCATTTATTTCAGATTTGAATTATAGAAGTGTTTCACAGAGGGACTAGGGTTATAAGTACCAACCTCCTACTGAAAAAAATTTAAAAAATAATTTTTACTATCAGCCTAATGATCATTTGATGATTCTAAGGTAACTCAAGTAGAGCATTTCCTCAATTAAAATTTTTTTTTTTTACTGTGCTTTTTTTTTTTTTTACTTTACTGTGGTGGAAGTTTATGGATCAAATTAGTTCCCCACTTGGTAGTTTGTACATAAAGTGTACCAGACATTGGTGGGATTCCCACAATGTGTTAGCAGTCTCCCCATTGCCACCCTGATTTCCTCGTTTCTATATGTCTGGATTTTCTGTCACTTCCTGCTTTCTCATCTTTGCTTTTGGGAAAATAGTGTCTTTTTCATCTCATATATTGATTGTTCTAGGAAACACATGCTTCTCAGTTGTTATAACTTATTTAACAGGCCTATTTTTGGCTGAAAGATGGTCTCCAGGAATGGCTTCAGTTCCAGGTCAGAAGGGTATCTCAGGGGGTTCCCTAGTCTCTGACAGATCAATAAGTCAAATCTCTTTTGTTAATTTTATTTTTTGTTCTACATTTTTCTCCCACTCTGTCACAACCCTCTGTTATAATCACAGTCAGAGTAGTCGGTAGTGGTAGCCAGGCACTATCTAGTCCATATAGGCTATGGTTCATATGATCCACGATCCTTGAGACTTTGGTTTCTTCGTTCCTCCTTTGTTCTTGACAGGAAGAGATCATAGTTGTATCTTAGATGGCTGTTTATAACCTTATAGTACCCCAAATGCTACTCACTGGAGTAGGATGTAGAATATTGTCTTTATAAACTATGTTCTGCAACTGATGTAGCTGTGCTCTGAGTGACTATTTCCTCTTGATGTGAATGTTCTTTGTATCAAGAGTACAGACAGTATCCGAGTTGTTCCTTAGGGTTGATTCACACTTTTGTTTGGTATGCAATTTGAGCTAAAAGTAAGCACAGATGCTTTCAAGTCTTGTACAGTAATTAAAGGAGAATTCCTAAATTTTTTTTCCTTTAATAATAATTTCTGATATAAAAAACAAAAGGAGAAATATTTAATTTTTAAATTGTCATTATGAAACCTGAGTAATTTACTTTAAAATATAACCAAACATTCTTTACATTTAACTATTTCCATTCAAATCCCAGTTATTATAACATTTCCTTAAAAACTGTAGCACAATGATTAAGTTCAGTTCAAGTCTTATAAAAAATCGAATTTGCATGACTTGACCTTTAAAAACTACTGCCAGTAACATCAATGCCATCACTATTATGTAGATTCTCTTTCCACTCACTATTTCTTTTCTGGAATAACATTTAATCACAGTGTTTCATTCTGTTGTACATGGGGTCACTATGAGTCAGAACCCACTCTAAAGCATCTAACAGCAACAAAACAACCCATCTCATTTCATCCCACCGTTATATTAGGAAAAGACCACACACCAAAAACCGATGGTTGTGAAGTTACTAGGTAACAATGGCCAAGTGTGAGGGAATAGACAGCACTGATAATCAATATATTTATTACATAACAGCCTGCAATGTCTTTTGATTTTCTCTAGTGTCCTATTGTACTCTAAGCAGAATAAAAAACAGAATTGAGAATTAGTTCAAAATCACTCAGTTATTTATCTGCTAAAAAGGGAGGAATCATGCCCTTTAGGCTTGTTATCTGAGGCTGGTAAAATCAAGAATGTCTATTCTTACTTTCTAGAATGAGCTTTATACAAATGAAAGTTCCCCTCCCCAGTCACAGAATAGAAGTTTAACCACCAAATAATCCACTTCACACAGTCATGACTTCACAGATTTCTCTAGTACTATTAGGTGAGAAATTTGCTAGGCTCTGCATATTGTTCATAAAATCATCTTAAAATACAGCCCAACTGAATAGATTATCTTTATTTTCTTATATAAAGGTCAGTATATTTGTCTACCACCACTCGTCTGTCAGTTTGTCATTCTGTGGTGGCTTGTGTGTTGCTGTGAGGCTGGAGGCAATGCCACCAGAATTTCAAATAGTAGCAGGGTCACCCATGGTGGACAGGTTTCAGCAGAGCTTCTAGACTAAGTAAGACTCAGAAGAAGGAAGGGGTTGTCCACTTCTCAAAGAATTGGCCAGTGAAAACCTTATGAATAGCAGTGAAACTGTGTCTGATATATTACTGGAAAACTTTATGAATAACCCTGAAACATTTTCTGATATAGTGCTGGAAGATGAGCCCCTCAGGTCGGAAGGCACTCAAAATGCCACTGGGGAAGAGCTGCCTCCTCAAAGTAGAGTCAGCCTTAATGATGTGGATGGAGTAAAGTTTTTGAGATCTTCATTTGCTGATGTATATGACTCAAATGGGAAGAAACAGCTGAAAACATCCATTAATAATTGGAACGTGGAACATACGAAGTATGAATTTAGGAAAATTGAAAGTTGTGAAAAATGAAATGGAATGCATAGTGATATCCTAAGCATTAGTGAGCTGCAATGGACTGGTTTGGGCCATTTTGAATCAGACAATCATATGATCTACTATGTCAGGAATGACAAATTGAAAAGGAAAGGCATAAAATTCATAGTCACAAAGAATGCTTCAAGATCTATCCTGAAGTACAAAGCTGTCAGTGATAGAATAATATCCATATGCCTACAAGGAAGACTAGTTACTACTACTATTATTCAAATTTATGCACCAACCACAAAAACAAAAGATGAGGAAATTGAAGATTTTTACCAACTTCTGCAGTCTGAAATTGAATTGACCTAATGTGCAATCAAGATATATTGATTATTACTGGTGATTGGAATGTAAATGTTAGAAAGAAAAAACAATCACCAGTAGTTGCAAAATATGGCCTTGATGATAGAAATGATACTGGAGATTGCATAATAAATTTTGTAAGACCAAAGACTTATTCACTGCAAATATTCAACAACATAAACAGAGGCTATATATATATGGAATTCTCCAGATGGAGTACACAGGAATCAGATTGACTAAATCTGTGGAAAAGAAGCAATGGAGAAACTCAAGACAAGACCAAGAACTGACTATAGAACAGACCATCAACTGCC
>NW_006921745.1:2499399-2501267 GCF_000298275.1 Orycteropus afer afer | reverse complement strand
AGGCAGTATTTTGTTCTGTTGTTGCTATGAGTTGGATCCGACTGGACAGCACCTAACAACAAGAACAGCATATTTGTTTAGGAGCATGGTGGTGCAATGGTTAAAGCTCTCAGCAGTTTTAACCTACCTTGAGAGAAAATTGTGGCAGTGTGCTTCCATAAAAATGTACAGCCTTGGAAACCCTATGAAGCAGTTCTACTCTGTCCTATAGGGTAGCTATGAATGACTTTGTTTTTTGGGGGTTTTATATTTGTTTATTCTCGAAGTCTGTACATAACCAAACCCAAATCTATATTGAACAGATCAAAACTTGCCAAGAGTTGCAAGAAAAGTAAAAGTCTTATAGTGGGCAATCTGCTTCCGTAGTGATACTGCCTCGGAAACCTAAGGAGGGATCGCTATGAGTCGGGTCTGACTCGATGGCAAACAACAACAATATTGGCTAGAGATAGCATTAGAAAGGCCATTTAGCCATTTTCAAGATTTTAAAGTGTTAGAAGAATACCAGAATATCAGACGTCTTCCATTTGTAGTAAAATTATTTATGGTCAACTTTCCTAAAAAAGGAGCCTTTGAGACTAAAGAGGACTTGGCAAAATCATAAAGGATATTTTTTATTTTCAGTTTATGGATTAAGTAAATTATACAAATTACATTTATAAACCACACATAAAAGTAATTATGCTTTTGGAGACTGACTATGCAGTAAATTCCCTAATTTAAAAAATAACTTGAAATTGTAATAAAAATTTTGAGAAAATACGTATTTTGTTCTGATTGGATTAGCAGTCCTTGATGTATCTTGATTTTAAAGAGGTATTTAATAAATTCTCCCATGTTGTTCTCATGCAGTAGATGGAAAAATAGAAATGTGGACTTGATCAAAAAAAAAAAAAAAAAAACTCACTGCTGTAGAGTTGGATCCAACCCATAGCGAACCTCCTTGGGTTTCCGAGGTGATATCACTATGGAAGTAGATCACCCAGTCTTCCTTCCAAGGAGTGGCTAGTGGACTTGATAGATGATGTAAAAATGAAAACAGGTCTCTAGCAGTACTACACAGGAATCTTCCCATGTCCCTGTCTAAATAAAAAAGTTATTATATTATAAAAAATTATTATATTAAATAGCTAAAATCAGATTGTTTTTAATATATGGAAGAATATGTGGAAAGAAATGAATATTCCCAATGGCTTACTTAAGACTGTGGAATGGACTTCTAAGAATGGTGACAGGAAAAACAAAGATTTTAAAACAAAGTTATGAGTATAACCTTGAAAATGTTAAAACAAGTTGCCATTGAGACTACTTTGACTCACAGTGACCCCATGTGTGCCAGTGTACAACAGTGCTCCATACGATTTCCAATTTCTGATTTTTTGGAAGTAGATTGTCAGCACTTTCTTGCGAGGCACCTCTGGATGGATTCAAACTGCCAACCTTTGGGTTAGCAGCAAGTGTGTTTGCACCACTGTATGGTCAGTGACTGCAACACCCCTAAAAATGGTCTCAGACCCCATCTAGTTTAGCTGTGCTGGTAAGAAACTGCAAGCCATTCTCCTTCTCCTTCCCTGTCACATTATGGATCACCTCCCCCCTGTCAGCTATTAACCCATCTTTAGGCTAGTCCTGGGCAATTAAGTGCTCTAACAGGCAGTGTTTTTATCAGAGCAAACACAAGTGGTTCTGAAAAGAACTGCCCGGAAGCCCCTCCCAAGCAGCCAGGTGCCATTGAGTCTCAAACCTGTCACATAGCGTTCCAGTCATATAGACCCAATCCCCAATTCCCCAGACTCAAGTATAAATATTCCCCTGAGAAATGGGCGAATTTAGCGAATACCTTGGGTACATTCCAGCCCCGCTACCCA
>NW_006921745.1:2496992-2498729 GCF_000298275.1 Orycteropus afer afer | reverse complement strand
AGAGATGCAAGACTGGCTGAATCAGATGTAAGAGAAGGTATCGCTACCAGGCCACAAGCATCTGACCAAATTATAGAAACATTAGCATGTCAAGTAGTAAAATTGGCTGGATGCCACCTAATGTGCCAACAAATTCGAGCAGTTATAACTAGGGCCGATTGGGACCCTAAGAAATGGAACCCTCTCATGTCCTCAGACTTGGAGGAGGAAGGTGAGGCTTGAGACAATATCATTAGCATAACTGAATACCTGTAGGCCTGGACATTAGTAACCACTAAAGTAAAGACAGATTGGCTCCGCACCCCAGGTGGTGCCAGACCACCTGTCCTTCCCAAGGAGTGGGAGCACATTACAGTAAGAGATTACACCACCAAGGAACTCCTCAATATAGCTGTCCAATACAGGTAGAATAAAGGAGAATATATACCTGCCTGGATATTAAGGCTGTGGGATACAGGGGCAGATGGCTTGGTCTTGTCGGGATGGGAATTATCCAAAATAACCTCGGTTAATTCCCATTCTGCCTTAAGACAAAGGCTATATATATTCCAGAATGGGGCAGGGAATGCTCCACTCATGAACTGGTTTACCTTAGCCTGCCCAGCGGCGTGGCCCACGGAGGGAGATATTCCCTGCCCTCATCCTAGATGGAATGCTCTGGAAGATCTGCAGGGGCTCATTAGAGAATTAGGAGCAAAGCATTACATATATACATCTGAATATCTGAGTCCTAATAATGAAATATTTACAGATGGCATGAATAATGCCCTCTTACTATCTGCCCCCAGCCAGTATTATGGTTCTCTTTTGCTCATCCTCCAATCAGCAGTTGGGCACCCCATTTTACAAGCCACGCAAGCCGCTGCTGAACTGACAGGCTGAGGGGAAAAAAACGTAAGAGCTACTGAGGAGGCCCCCAGGGTAGAGATAGAGTCAAAGAATTCTATCAAGGGAAAAGGGCCTCAAGAGTAACTCTAAAGTAACTTTGGATTGACCTTATAGCTGCCAGGACTCCTAGGGAAAAGATAGATAAGCAGCCTAACACTGTCCTTTTACACTTTGGGCAGCAATTAAGACCAGACCAGCAGTTTCTTCCCCTGGGGGAGGAACTGAGGGAACCTGCTTAGCCTGCTGATCCTCCGTTATGGGAAGCACCAGTTCCCTTAGACTAGGAAACGGGCCAACATCCCCCACAGAACGTGTGGAGGATTATGGGGGATTGGAGGCCTCATGTCAAAATAGTTATCCACTGGTCCCCAAACAATGAACAAAGAGCTCTAGCTTTGGTAGACACAGGTGCCCAATACACCCTCATTCATGGGAATATAAACAGATTCAAAGGCCCACTGAGTTCTGTTGATGGCTATGGGTGGGGCTTAGTCCAAGTCCAGCACATTGCACTCACTCACACCATAGGGCATCTCCCTCCCTCCAAATACCAGGTATTTTTTTCTCCTCTGCCTATAAGAATCTTGGGAATTAACATTGTCTAGGGATTACGAGCTCTGGTAGCATAGTGGCTAAAGCACTTGACTGCTAACCAGAAGGCTGGCGGTTCAAACTCATCAGCCACTCCTCAGAAGGCAGGTTGGGCAATCCTACTTCCGTAGTGATACTGCCTCAGAAACCCAAGGAGGGGTCGCTTTGAGTCGGGGCTGACTTGACGGCACATAACAACAACAACAACAGGGATTAACCCCTAGGAGCTCTGGTAGTGTAGTGCCTAAGGCACTTGAC
>NW_006921745.1:2490270-2493867 GCF_000298275.1 Orycteropus afer afer | reverse complement strand
CAATCTGCTTCCGTAGAGATACTGCCTCGGAAACCCAAGGAGGGGTCACTATGAGTCAAATTGACTCAATGGTAGTGAGTTGTTTGTTTGTTTGTTTCCTTTTTGATTGGCAAAGGCAACAGGGAAAGCGGATCCCATTAGAGTTTTGGTCCCAATTACAAAAAGGTGCCGAATAGAGATATAGCCTGTTGGAGAAACAACTATGTGCAGTTTGAGTCTCAAGAATGTTGAAGCTATTACCAAAGGGGTTCCTGGAACAGTGAAGACCCAATACCCCACTGCAGGATGGGTAAAAGAATTTAACAAGCTGAAGTCAGAGGTGGCCCAGGCAGGAACACTCACAAAATGGCATGCCTACCTACAGCAATGGAGCACCCTATTGTTCAGCCCCTGAGTGCAGATCGTCATCAGATCCTGGGACCAGTGACCTATGTAAGTGAATCTATCACCCAAATTTCAGAATTCTCTCCCTTGCTGAAAAGCCATATCAAAGAAGGAACTGAGCCCATAGCTAATGATGCCTTCCTGGGACACAGATGGCTTGGCTCAGGGCAACCCAGCCCATTGGACTGGAATAGCCATCTAGCCTAGCACCAAAACAATTTGGACAGATCTAGGGGAGGCCAAAGCAGCCAGTGGGTGGAATTAAGAGCAGCCTGGGTGGTGCGTATGCATGAAAATGATCCTATTACCTTATGTACTGATAGTTGGGCAGTATTTAAAGGCCTCACTCTGTGGCTGCTAACCTGGCATAAAGAAGACTGGTGCATGGCAGGGTGGCCCCTCTGGGGAAAGCAGATGTGGGCAGACATTTATGCCTGGACTTTAAAAGCAGATGTTACTGTCCATCATGTATCAGCCCACAGCTTGCTCAATCCTCCTGGCAACGCCCAGGCCGATGAATTTGCTCAGCTATGCACCCTAACCAACCAGTTACCTGATACTGAAGTAGCTCAGTGGTTACACAGAAAAACCAGCCATAAAGGACAGAGAACTCTATGAAGTCTGTGATCAATGTCACCATTGTTTGCTAGAAATGAAAAACCAGTGCCTCAGTAGACAGGCCATATTCCCTGTAGGCAAGCCCCACAAAGATGGCTCTAACTTGTGCCAAGACTGTAACTGGCTTATTACAAACATACCTGTGCATACAGGCCATGCTTCATTCTATAATCCAAGGACTCACCTGGCTTTGTGCCTGCTATGGCATGCCCTAGGACACTGACAGCATCCTAGGCCAACATTTCACTGGGCATGAAGTGCAGGAGTGGGCAGATAAACATGATATTGTCTGGCACTTCCACCTGCCCTATTATCCCACCACAGCTGGTTTCATCCAAAGAATGAATGGGCTACTGAAGGAAGCTCTAAGAAACGAGATCCAGTCATTACAACAATGGACACTATATCTCCCAGAAACACTGAGGCAGATCAACAAATACCACAGGCAGAAATACCCCAGCACCTATTAGATGTTAACTCAAGGACCTCAGCAAACTATGTGGATCCAGCTAAAAGCGACCAAAGACAACACCCTCCCTCCTATAGTAGGTCATGAGAATAATATCCTTTTGCCCTTGCCGCAGGATCTAGGCACAGGGGACCACATGATTAAACTTCCTTGGAGATGGCAGGTAAGCCCTTGCTGGTTTGGGATTTCTTCCTCTTGGGTTGCTGGGCTAGATGCGCCATTGCTTATTACTCCCTGACTACATCCCCAACTCGCCAGCATCCTTACCATTCTAATCCAGGACCACTGTTGAAAGGGGGGACTTATTTCATGAGTTTATGAAACTTCACAGTACCTCCTTTAGATTATACTGACCTCCCCAAAACCAAAGGTCCTGTAGCGGGGAAAGTATGGTATTGTAAGCCAAGGCAGAAACTTTGCCCAGGCATAATATTAACCTCCACTTGCCCCACTGCCTGTATCTTGCTAGATCATGAGAATTTACCTTTAATTGTTCCTTTAAGGATTTTATCTTATCGCCCTTACGGCTCCCGGCAATGCATTTGCAAGTTAGGCTCTTACTGTAGCCAAAGTGTGAAGCCAATCCAACTGCTGAGTGTATGGAGAACTTCCCATTTCCTCTAGTGGATTGCCCTGGAAACTGCTGCCCACAAATTAAACTCTGTGGAGCTAAATGACTGGAAAGACATCTCCACTCTCAAGCCACTTATCTCTGCTTCTAATGTGATTTGTAATATGTCTTCACCCTCTTGGAGATTTACCTGTAATAAGATCTTTTCACTAGTTATGGAACAAGTTAATGTCTCCCACCCTGTAGGACCTGCTGTTTGGGATGGGTTAGGATGGACTCACACTGTGTCTTTATGAGTAAATGCCGTCTCTCCCTGGTATGTAGAAAGGTCACCAGGTAACCATAGCAAAGGTATGGGGTGGCTTTCACCACACCTCTGCAAAAACATTATTAAAATCGATCATGCATGTGGTTAGGGAAACAAAGAAATGATAAAATTGAGACATTTCACTCTCCATGGGGATAGCTATGGGCCTGTGGGGAGCTCTGGTAGTGTAGTGCCTAAGGCATTTGACTGCTAACCAGAAGCCTGGCAGTTCAAACCCACCAGCCACTCCTCAGAAGGAAGATTGGGCAATCTACTTCCATAGTGATATTGCCTCAGAAACCCAAAGTCGGGTCTGACTCAACGGCACACAACAACATTTACTTTATAATTGGGGGCATCTTTACATGCCCAGCATAATATACACAACTCTGCCTGCACACCCCTCCAATTGATACACTTTTTATCACCGACACCGGCAACAGTGCCGCGCCAGCTGGTGATTTTATCCTCTAGTGCTTTTCACTCCTAGTGCCACCACAATAGATGTGGAATGGCAAGTAGAAGCACTCGCTAAGCTTACTGCTGCTGCCTTAAACAAAACATCTCAGGCAATTTCCCTATGATCCATAAAAACTACCCAGATGAGGGAGGCTGTTACTCGGAACCACATGGCATTAGACATTCTGACAGCACCACAGGGAGGGACCTGTGCTCTAATTCATACCAACTACTGTATCTATTTACCTGATTATAATCATGCCATTGAACAGGCTCTCCAATATTTGCAAACCCATATTTCTGCTATCCAACAATTAAGTGTAGACCCCATTTCTTCCTGGGGAAATTCTTTACCATCCATGCGGAAATATCTCTTATATGGAATATTAGGTTTTATATTAATGTTATTGTTTAGATGTTGCAGTTTATATTGTATTTGTGGGACGTGGTTGCAATGCTCCAACACTCGGGTCTGAGGGACATAGTGGAAGAAGTGGTGCATAGAATGTAAGGACTATTTTAGGGTGTTGGGGGTGGAGTATGGTCAGTGACTACAACACCCCTCAAATTGGTCTCAGGCTTCATCTCATTTAGCTGTGCTTGTAAGAAACTGCAAGCCATTCTCCTCCCTCCCTGTCACATATTGATCTCCTCCCCCTGTCAGGTACTAACCCACCCTTAGGCTATTGTTGTTATTATGTGCCATCGAGTCAGGCTCGACTCATAGCAACCCTTCCTTGGGTATCCAAGGCAGTATCACTACAGAAGTAGATTGCCCAACCTTCCTTC
>NW_006921745.1:2488133-2489185 GCF_000298275.1 Orycteropus afer afer | reverse complement strand
AAAAAAAAGGAATTTTGCTTAAGTAAAAAAAAGCAGAGGTTTTCTTATATATATATGAAGTTAAATTTAGACTCTAAGCCTCCTCCAAAAAAAAGGAATTTTGCTTAAGTAA
This sequence comes from Orycteropus afer afer, assembly GCF_000298275.1. Taxonomy (NCBI): domain Eukaryota; kingdom Metazoa; phylum Chordata; class Mammalia; order Tubulidentata; family Orycteropodidae; genus Orycteropus; species Orycteropus afer. Next base: position 2,489,073 of record NW_006921745.1, on the reverse strand, counting down.
AAAAAAGCAGAGGTTTTCTCTTATTAAAAAGAAGAAAAATCCTTGGAAAATCTTAAATTCCAGGTATAGGGTAAAACATATATAAGACAATCCTGAAACAGCTTATCATACTTGATAGAAAGGAAGCTGTCTGAAAGTATTAAGGTCACCGCCAAAGGATTAAGAAGATGTTATAGGTTGAATTCTATCCCCAGGAAAGATATTTGAAGTCATTCCCCAGTACCAATGAATGTGACCTTATTTGGGAATATGGTCATTGCAGATATAATTAGTTAGAATGAGGTCATTAGGGTAGGACCTAATCTCTTAATGACTGGTGTCCTTATAAGAGAAGGAGAAGAGATAGGTAGAGAGTCACGTTGGAAAGAACACTATGTGATGATGGAGGCAGAGATTGGAGTTACACTGCCACAAGCCAAGGAATGCCTAGGGTTACAGAAGGTGGAAAAGACAAGAAAGGATTTCATATAAGATTTTCTGAGAGAGTATTGCCCTATTGACACTCCAAATTTGCCCTTCTACCCTCTAGAACTATGAAAGAATAAAATTCTATTGTTTTTAGCCATCCATTTTTTGGTGATTTCTTATGGCAGCCCCAGGAAACTTAACAGAGGAGCCAATTCAAATAGGCTCCCACTGGCTAAAGATGGGACAATTGGATTATCAAAAGTAACAATGACTCCAGTGGACTGAAACATCTCAAATATATTTAAATCCACGAGTTCACAATTTTACTTGAAACCAATATCACTTATCACCTTGGGAGCTATTAGAAAACAATTTTTTTTTTTTTTTTTTGAAAAATGGTCAAAACCAACAATCAAGCATTTTTCTCTGGTGCCTAAGGCATGTGTCTGCTAACCAGAAGGCTGGCAGTTCTAAACCCACCAGCCACTCCTCGGAAAGAAGGAGAATCTACTTCTGTAGTGATAGTGCCTCA
>NW_006921745.1:2476982-2484335 GCF_000298275.1 Orycteropus afer afer | reverse complement strand
TTTCTTGAAGTAGTTTTTTATAGTTTTCTTTGTAGAGGTCTTTTGTGTCCCAAGATTTATTCCCAAGTATTTTATTTTTTTGGTAGCTATTGAGGACCTGTTTTCTTTTTAACAACAATAAAATAAAATAAAGGGAAAAAATATTGATGAGAAACTTATAGATTAAAAAAGACCTAAAATATATTCCACTCAATTTGATGTAGGATCCAAATTTGAGGAAAAAAATAAAATTGATAAGGCAACTGAGGAAAACATAGTTGCTGATTGATAAAATTAAGAAATTGCTGTTATTTTTGTGGTGGATAATGGTTTTATTGTGATATCTTTTGAAAGTTTTTTTCTTTTATAAGTACATATTGAAATACTTATAGATGAAATACATATTGCCTAGATTTGCTTCAAAATAAACTGAATGGTCAAGGTAATTGAGTATGGGTATAAATAAACCAAAATTGACCATGAGTTGATAAATGGATATTGAAATTGGATGATGGATACCATGATATTCATTATATTACTCTCTACATTTATGTTTGAAATATTCTATAATAAAAAGAAAAAATATATAGAGTAAAGGCTAGACATGTATAATGGTATCTTAGAAAAAGTGGGATATTTCTACAGACTTTTGGCTTTTGTTATGAATTATAGAAATTTTATTTTCCCAAAAGTGACCACAACAATCTTTCCAGTCCCATATGCTATTATAGAACCTTACCCTACATGAACAAAAGGTAGAGTCTATTTCTCCTCCTCTTGTACCTGGATGAGGAGCTCTGGTGGCATAGTGCCTAAGGCATTTGCCTGCTAACCAGAAGGCTGGTGGTTCAAACCCACCAGCCACTCCTCAGAAGGAAGGTTGGGCAATCTACTTCCATAGTGATATCACTTCGGAAACCCAAGGAAGGGTTGCTATGGGTCTGATCCAACTTGATAGCAATGAGGAATGAGTGTTTACCTGGATGGGCTTGTGACTACTTCAACCAATAGAGTTTGATAAAGTAATGTTACATCACTTCCAAGGATATGTTATAAAAAGATATAGCTATGTCTAGCTCTCTTTTGGATACTTACTCTTGGAGCCTGGTCACTATAATAGGAGGAAGCTTAGGCACATGGAGAGGCCACATATAGATGTTCTATCCTTTAGCATCAATGCCAGATATGTGAGTAACCACGCCTTCAAATGATTCTAGCCCCCAGATTTTGGGACTTCTAGCTAAGGCCCAAATATCACAGATCAGAGACAAGCCACCCCTACTGAGCCCTGTTCAAATTCCTGACTCACAGAATCCATGAGCATAAAAAGTGGTTGTTTTATACCACTGAATATTCAGGTAATTTGTTACAAATTATGCAGCCATATAACTGGGGGGAGAAAAACTGCCATCAATTGAGTCAATTCCAACTCATAGTAACCCTACAGGGTGTAAAACTGCCCATAGTGTTTCCAAGGCTGTAAATCTTTACAGAAGCAGACTGTCTCATCTTTCTCCCATGGAGTAGCTGTTGGGTTTGAAACACCAACCTTTTGGTTAGCAGCCAAATGCCTTAACCACTGCATAACCAGAGCTCCTGTAATTGAGGATATTATATTCAGAAGCATCTGAAGCAGGTGCAACAGATACCTAATTGTTTGCTTGCTTGCACTGAGTTAAAGTGTCTTGGCCCGAGTTCTATCCCAGTAATACTTAGAGAACTTACAAATGAGGTCACTAGCAACATAGTGAAAATTGATGGATGGGTTCCTGCCAGTGCAACTCCCAGAACAATAAAGGGACACCACGGTTTGAGGTGCTGAGAAAGGAAGCTTTACTGCAGGCCAGCAAACAAGGAGCTCAGAGACTGTGACTTAGATCAACCTCCCTGAAGCTGGGAATTTCAGTGCTGATATAAGACATGGAACAGGGAAGTTATGATTATTCACAGTCTTTCTGGGAACTCCTTGGGTATGCATTAGGCTCATTAACATGATGAGGATGCAGTGGCAGTGCAATGTCATGGCCAACAAAGGGTGTGTTTTTCAGGTCCTGGCATACATAGGTTAGTTAAGAACACAGTCCAGACCATTAGTGCATGAGTGAACAGGAGGGGTTAGGATAGGAGAATGTTCTGGGTAACCAGCAAGATATATAGCAGGAACTTGGCTGATATTATAGTCCATGGTGGCAAATTGGATAAGGCACTTGACTGCTAACTGGAAGATCAGCAGTTCAAACCCACCAGCTGCTCCTCAGAAGGAAGATGGGGCAATCTACGTTCTGTAAAGATTTACAGCCTTGGAAATCCAATGGAGGTAGCTATGAGTCAGAAATGACTCCATGGCAGTGAGTTGTTTTGTTTTGTTTTGTTTTGTTTGGGTCAGACCACATGGAGCAAGGCATTCTTACATTGTTTCAGTTCTTGTGGTCAAGCTACTTGGAATAGAGCATTCTTAAAATAGGGGTATTGGACAACTGTGGAGTTTGGGGATAGGAAAGAAACCACAAGGCCTGTTGTGTTGTTGTTGTTGTTAGGTGCCATCGAGTTGTCTCCAAACAGATCGAAACACTACCTGCTCCTATACCAGCCTCATGATCCTTGCTATACATGAGCCCATTTTTACAGCCATTGTTTCATTTCATCTTGTTGAGGGCATTCCCCTTAATTGTTGACCTCCACTTTACCAAGCATGATATCCTTCTCCAGGGAATGGGCCCTTCTGACAACATACCAAAGTAGGTGAGACGAAGTCTGGCCATTCTCACTTCCAAGGAGCATTCTGGCTACACTTCTTCCAGGACAGATTTGTTAGTTCTTTTAGCAGTCCATGGTAATTTCAGTATTCTTCACCAGCACCACAATTCAAAAGCATCAACTCTTCTTCAGTCTTCCTTATTCATTGACCAGCTCTTACATGCGTATGAGGTGATTGAAAATACCATGGCTTGGGTTAGGCACACCATAGTCTTCAAGGAGAGATCTTTGCTCTTCACACTTGAGAGAGGTCTTTTGCAGCAGTTTTGCTCAATACAATACATCATCTGATATCTTGACTGCTCCTTTCATTGGTGTTGATTGTAGAACCTAGTAATATGAAGTCTTTGACAACTTCAGTGTTTTCTCCATTTATCATGATGCTGCTTATTGGGCCAGTTGTGAGAATTTTTTTCTTTAAATTGAGGTGTAATCCATACTGCAGACTGTAATCTTCAGTCTTCATCAGTAAGTGCTTCAACTCATCCTCATTTTCAGCAAACAAAGTTGTGTCATCTGCATATCACAGGATGTTAGTAAGCCTTCCTCCAAGCCTGATGCCATGTTCTTCTTCATATAGTCCAGCTTCTTGGATTATTTGCTTAGCATACAGATTGAGTAGATATGGTGAAAGGATACAATGGTGACACACTCCCTTCCTGATTTTGAACCATGCAGTATCCCCTTGTTCTGTTCAGACAACAACCTCCTGGTCTATTTATAGGTTGCTCATGAGCACAATTAAGTATTCTGGAATTCCTGTTCTTCTCAATGTTACCCATAATTTGTTATGATCCACACAATCAAATGCTTCTGCGTAGTCAATAAAATACAAGTAAACATCTTTCTGGTATTCTTTGCTTTCAGCCAAGTTCCATTTGATATCATCAATGATATTCCTTGTTCCACATCCTCTTCTGAATTCAGCTTGTATTTCTGGAAGTTCTCTGTCAATATACTGCTGCAACTGTTTTTGAATTGTCTTCAGTAAGATTTTACTTGCATGCGATATTCATGATATTGTTTGATAATTTCCACATTCTGTGGGATCACCTTTCTTTGGAATGGGTACAAATATGGATCTCTTCCAGTTAGTTGGCCAGTAGCTGTCTTGCAAATCTCTTGGCATAGCCTAGTGAGTGCCTCCAGTGTGACATCCATTTGTTGAAACATATCAATGGGTATTTTCTCATTTTCCAGAGACTTGTTTTTCCACCACTTCCTTCAGTGAAGCTTTGACTTCTTCCCTCCTTCAGTATCATTGGTTCTTGATCATATGCCACCTGTTGAAATGGATGAACATCAACCAATTGTTTTTGATACAGTGATTTTGTGTATTCCTTCCATCTTCTTTTAATGTTTCCTGCATCATTCAACACATTGCCCGTAGAATCTTTCAATATTGCAACTCGAGGGTTAATTTTTTTCTTCAGTTCTTTCAGCTTGAGAAATGCCGAATGTATTCTTCCCTATTGGTTTTCTAACTCCAGATTTTTGCACATTTCACTATAATAATTGACTGTCTTCTCAAGCTGCTCTTTGAAATCTTCCGTTCGGCTCTTTTATCTTGTCATTTCTTCCATTGGCTTTAGCTACTCTCCATTCAAGGGCAAGTTTCAGAGTCTCTTCTGACATCCATTTTGGTTTATTCTTCCTTTTTTGTCTTTTTAATGACCTTTAACTTTCTTCATGGATAATGTTCTTGATGTTATCTCACAATTCCTCTGGTTTTCAGTCATCGGTGTTCAATGAATGCATCAAATCTATTCTTTAGATAGTCTCTAAATTCAGGAGGGATATAATCAAGGCATATTTCGGCTCTCATAGACTTGTTTTAATTGTCTTCAACTTCAACTTGAACTTGCATATGAGCAGTGATGGTCTGTTTCACAATCAGCTCCTGGACTTGTTTTGGCTGAAAATATTGAGCTTCTCCATCACCGCTTTCCACAAATGTAGTAAATCTGTTTCTGTATATTCCACCTGGCATGGTCTACATGTATACCCATCTTTTGTGTTGCTGAAAAAAGGTATTTGCAATGAATAAGACTTTGGTCTTGCAAAATTCTATCATGTGATCTCTAGCATCATTTCTATTACCAACGCCATATTTTCCAACTACCAGTGATTCTTCTTTGTTTCCAACTTTTGCATTTCAGTCACCAGTGATAGTTAACACATCTTGGTTGCATATCTGGTCAATTTCAGACTGCACAAATTGGTAAAATTTTTCAGCTTCCTCACCTTTGCCTTTGGTGGTTGGTGTGTAAATTTAATAATCTTAATATTAACTGGTCTTCCTTGTAGGTGTATGGATATTATCCTATCACTGATAGCTTTGTACTTCAGGATAGATTTTGAAACACTCTCTGTGATGATGCCACACCATTCCTCTTCAAGTTGTCATTCCCGCCATAGTAGATCATATGATTCAGAATGATTCAGAATGGCCCAAACCAGTCCATTTCAGGTCACTATTGCTGAAGATATCAATCTTTATGCGTTCCATTTCATTTTTGACAACTTCCAATTTTCCTAGATTCATACTTCATACATTCCATATCCTGATTATTAGTAGATATTTGCAGCTCTCTCTTCTCATTTTGAATCATGCCACATCATCAAATGGAGGTCCCATCCACATCATTGAGGTCGGCTCTACTCTGTGGAAGCATCTCTTCCCCAGTTAGATCTTGAGTGACCTCCGACCAGAGGGGCTCATCTTTCAGCACTATATCAGACTATGTTTTAGGGCTATTTGTACAATTTTCCAGTAATAATCAGACAGTGTTTCACTGCTATTCATAATATTTTCACTGGCCAATTCTTTGAAGAGTAGATGGTCTCTTCCTTCTTCTGAGTCTGTCTAACTCTGGAAGTTCCACTGAAACCTGTCCACCATGGGTAACCCTGCTGGCATTTGAAACACTGGTGCCTTAGCCTCCAGCCTCACTGCAACATGCAAGCCACCACAGTACAACAAAGTGACAGATGAGTTTGTCTCTTTTAGTTGTCCCAAACCACTCCCCTTACTTCCTGATCTCCCTTAGTTGTTCCAAACTGCACTGGCTCTCTTCAAGACCCGGAGGCTGTCAAATTCTGCAAACCACATAGTGTTGATAGATTTAATGGGTAAAGTTCCCCCACTATATTTTCAAAATGTTAGTATATAAAAATCTAATAAAATAAAATACTACAATTTGTTAGGCTCTGGTGGTGTAGTGCCTAAAGCATTTGACTGATAACCAGAAGGCTGGTGGTTCAAACCCACCAGCCACTCCTCAGAAAGAAGGTTGGGCAATCTACTTCCATAGTGATACTGACTCAGAAACCCAAGGAGGGGTTGCTATGAGTCAGGTCCGACTCAACAGCACATAACAGCAACAACAACATTTGTTAGTCAGGAGCTCTGATAGCCTAGTGCCAAAGGCATTTGACTGCTAACCAGAAGGCTGGTGGCTCACACCCACCAGCCACTCCTCAGAAGGAAGGTTGGACAATCTATTTCCATAGTGATACTGACTAGAAACCCAAGGAGCTGTCACTATGAGTCAGATTTAACTCAATGGTAGTGAGTTTATTTGTCAGGCAGAATGAGTTCACTAAAACATATCATTTAAGAAAACTCTATTTTATAAGTTGGTTAAACTCAGAAATCTTGAAAAATGTGCCAATATGATAATCCCATATTTTATGCATTATAAGACACCAATGTTTATAAGCTGTATAATGTTTAGAAGTTCTGATGGCATAGTGCCGAAGGTGTTTGAGTACTAGCCAGAAGGAGGGAATGTTGGGCAATCTACTTCCATAGAGATACCACCTTGGAAACCCAAGGAAAGGTTTCTGAGTCGGATTCAACTAGGCAGCAATGAGTTTGTTTTTTGTTTTTTATATAATGTTTAATGTAACACAAAATGCAATGCATTGCTATGGAGTCGAATCCAACTCATAGCAACCCCTCCTTGGGTTTCCAAGGTGGTATCACTATGGAAGTAGATTACCCCACCTTCCTTCCAAGGAGTGGCTGGTGGGTTTGAACCACCAGCTTTCTGGTTAGCCATCAGAACTCCCAATATTTAGTGTAAGTGATACAATTTGAGTATACAAATTCTATCAATTATAGTATAAAACAACTGCCATTGAGTCAATTCCAACTCACAGTGACCCCCAAGGTGGTAAATCTTTACAGAAGTAGATTTCCCAGTCTTCCTTCAGTGGAATGGCTGGTGGGTTTGAGCTGCCAACCTTCTGGTTAGCAGTCAAATGCCTTAGGCATTATGCCACCAGAGGTCCTTAAACTATTATGAGACACCATCAATTTATAAACTATACAATGCTTAATGTAAGTGATACAATTTGAGTATACAAATTCTATCAATTAAAGTATAATACAATGTTTTCTTCTTGTAATTTTATTTTATTCTTATTAAAATTGCTGTTTTGAACTTTTTAGATATAGAGATTTGTGGTTTATCACTCTTTGGTTTCATAAATTAGTTAAGGTATTTGGAAATTCCCATTCAGTGTGTTATAATGAGGATAACTGTTCCACTTGTGAAAAAATTCTACAGATTTTGTGAACATGCTGAGTATTATATATTATAATATATATTA